>NC_064811.1:148378042-148478464 GCF_023721935.1 Panthera uncia
CATACGTTTGTGGGTCTAGTTCTGGGGTTTCTATTCTATTCCATTGGTCTATGTGTCTGTTTTTATGCCAATACCATGCTGTCTTGATGATTACAGCTTTGTAGTAGAGGCTAAAGTCTGGGATTGTGATGCCTCCTGCTTTGGTCTTCTTCTTCAAAATTACTTTGGCTATTCGGGGCCTTTTGTGGTTCCATATGAATTTCAGGATTGCTTGTTCTAGTTTCGAGAAGAATGCTGGTGCAATTTTGATTGGGATTGCATTGAATGTGTAGATAGCTTTGGGTAGTATTGACATTTTGACAATATTTATTCTTCCAATCCATGAGCAGGGAATGTCTTTCCATTTCTTTCTATCTTCTTCAATTACCTGCATAAGCTTTCTATAGTTTTCAGCATACAGATCTTTTACGTCTTTGGTTAGATTTATTCCTAGGTATTTTATGCTTCTTGGTGCAATTGTGAATGGGATCAGTTTCTTCATTTGTCTTTCTGTTGCTTCATTGTTAGTGTATAAGAATGCAACTGATTTCTGCACATTGATTTTGTATCCTGCAACTTTGCTGAATTCATGTATCAGTTCTAGCAGACTTTTGGTGGAGTCTATCGGATTTTCCATGTATAATATCATGTCATCTGCAAAAAGCGAAAGCTTGACTTCATCTTTGCCAATTTTGATGCCTTTGATTTCCTTTTGTTGTCTGATTGCTGATGCTAGAACTTCCAGCACTATATTAAACAACAGCGGTGACAGTGGGCATCCCTGTCGTGTTCCTGATCTCAGGGAAAAAGCTCTCAGTTTTTCCCCGTTGAGGATGATGTTAGCTGTGGGCTTTTCATAAATGGCTTTTATGATCTTTAAGTATGTTCCTTCTATCCCGACTTTCTCAAGGGTTTTTATTAAGAAAGGGTGCTGGATTTTGTCAAAGGCCTTTTCTGCATCGATTGACAGGATCATATGGTTCTTCTCTTTTTTTTTGTTAATGTGATGTATCACGTTGATCGATTTGCGAATGTTGAACCAGCCCTGCATCCCAGGAATGAATCCCACTTGATCATGGTGAATAATTCTTTTTATATGCTGTTGAATTCGATTTGCTAGTATCTTATTGAGAATTTTTGCATCCATATTCATCAGAGATATTGGCCTGTAGTTCTCTTTTTTTACTGGGTCTCTGTCTGGTTTAGGAATCAAAGTAATACTGGCTTCATAGAATGAGTCTGGAAGTTTTCCTTCCCTTTCTATTTCTTGGAATAGCTTGAGGAGGATAGGTATTATCTCTGCTTTAAACGTCTGGTAGAACTCCCCTGGGAAGCCATCTGGTCCTGGACTCTTATTTGTTGGGAGATTTTTGATAACCGATTCAATTTCTTCGCTGGTTATGGGTCTGTTCAAGCTTTCTATTTCCTCCTGATTGAGTTTTGGAAGAGTGTGGGTGTTTAGGAATTTGTCCATTTCTTCCAGGTTGTCCAATTTGTTGGCATATAATTTTTCATAGTATTCCCTGATAATTGTTTGTATCTCTGAGGGATTGGTTGTAATCATTCCGTTTTCATTCATGATTTTATCTATTTGGGTCATCTCCCTTTTCTTTTTGAGAAGCCTGGCTAGAGGTTTGTCAATTTTGTTTATTTTTTCAAAAAACCAACTCTTGGTTTCGTTGATCTGCTCTACAGTTTTTTTAGATTCTATATTGTTTATTTCTGCTCTGATCTTTATTATTTCTCTTCTTCTGCTGGGTTTAGGCTGCCTTTGCTGTTCTGCTTCTATTTCCTTTAGGTGTGCTGTTAGATTTTGTATTTGGGATTTTTCTTGTTTCTTGAGATAGGCCTGAATTGCAATGTATTTTCCTCTCAGGACTGCCTTCTCTGCGTCCCAAAGCGTTTGGATTGTTGTATTTTCATTTTCGTTTGTTTCCATATATTTTTTAATTTCTTCTCTAATTGCCTGGTTGACCCACTCATTCGTTAGTAGGGTGTTCTTTAACCTCCATGCTTTTGGAGGTTTTCCAGACTTTTTCCTGTGGTTGATTTCAAGCTTCATAGCATTGTGGTCTGAAAGTATGCATGGTATAATTTCAATTCTTGTAAACTTATGAAGGGCTGTTTTGTGACCCAGTATATGATCTATCTTGGAGAATGTTCCATGTGCACTCGAGAAGAAAGTATATTCTGTTGCTTTGGGATGCAGAGTTCTAAATATATCTGTCAAGTCCATCTGATCCAATGTATCATTCAGGGCCCTTGTTTCTTTATTGACTGTGTGTCTAGATGATCTATCCATTTCTGTAAGTGGGGTGTTAAAGTCCCCTGCAATGACCACATTCTTATCCATAAGGTTGCTTATGTTTATGAGTAATTGTTTTATATATCTGGGGGCTCCGGTATTTGGCGCATAGACATTTATAATAGTTAGATCTTCCTGATGGATAGATCCTGTGATTATTATATAATGCCCTTCTTCATCTCTTGTTACAGCCTTTAATTTAAAGTCTAGTTTGTCTGATATAAGTATGGCTACTCCAGCTTTCTTTTGGCTTCCAGTAGCATGATAAATAGTTCTCCATCCCCTCACTCTCAATCTAAAGGTGTCCTCAGATCTAAAATGAGTCTCTTGTAGACAGCAAATAGATGGGTCTTGTTTTTTTATCCATTCTGATACCCTATGTCTTTTAGTTGGCGCATTTAATCCATTTACATTCAGTGTTATTATAGAAAGATACGGGTTTAGAGTCATTGTGATGTCTGTATGTTTTATGCTTGTAGTGATGTCTTTGGTACTTTGTCTCACAGGATCCCCCTTAGGATCTCTTGTAGGGCTGGTTTCGTGGTGACAAATTCCTTCAGTTTTTGTTTGTTTGGGAAGACCTTTATCTCTCCTTCTATTCTAAATGACAGACTTGCTGGATAAAGGATTCTCGGCTGCATATTTTTTCTGTTTAGCACACTGTAGATATCGTGCCAAGCCTTTCTGGCCTGCCAAGTTTCAAAGGAGAGATCAGTCACGAGTCTTATAGGTCTCCCTTTATATGTGAGGGCACGTTTATCCCTTGCTGCTTTCAGAATTTTCTCTTTATCCTTGTATTTTGCCAGTTTCACTATGATATGTCGTGCAGAAGATCGATTCAAGTTACGTCTGAAGGGAGTTCTCTGTGCCTCTTGGATTTCAATGCCTTTTTCCTTCCCCAGTTCAGGGAAGTTCTCAGCTATAATTTCTTCAAGTACCCCTTCAGCACCTTTCCCTCTCTCTTCCTCCTCTGGGATACCAATTATGCGTATATTATTTCTTTTTAGTGTATCACTTAGTTCTCTAATTTTCCCCTCATACTCCTGAATTTTTTTATCTCTCTTTCTTTCAGCTTCCTCTTTCTCCATAACTTTATCTTCTAGTTCACCTATTCTCTCCTCTGCCTCTTCAAGCCGAGCCATTGTGGTTTCCATTTTGTTCTGCATTTCGTTTAAAGCGTTTTTCAACTCCTCGTGACTGTTCCTTAGTCCCTTGATCTCTGTGGCAAGAGATTCTCTGCTGTCCTGTATACTGTTTTCAAGCCCAGCGATTAATTTTATGACTATTATTCTAAATTCACTTTCTGTTATATTATTTAAATCCTTTTTGATCAGTTCATTAGCTGTTGTTATTTCCTGGAGATTCTTCTGAGGGGAATTCTTCCGTTTGGTCATTTTGGATAGTTCCTGGAGTGGTGAGGACCTGCAGGGCACTTCCCCTGTGCTGTGGTGTATAACTGGAGTTAGTGGGCGGGGCCGCAGTCCGACCCGATGTCTGCCCCCAGCCCACTGCTGGGGCCACAGTCAGACTGGTGTGTGCCTTCTTCCCCTCTCCTAGGGGCAGGATTCACTGTGGGGTGGCGTGTCCCGTCTGGGCTACTTGCACACTGCCAGGCTTGTGTTGCTGGGGATCTGGCGTATTAGCTGGGGTGGGTAGGCAAGGTGCACGGGGGCTGGAGGGGCAGGCTTAGCTCGCTTCTCCTTAGGTGATCCACTTCAGGAGGAGCCCTGTGGCAGCGGGAGGGAGTCAGATCCGCTGCCGGAGGTTTGGCTCCGCAGAAGCACAGAGTTGGGTGTTTGTGCGGAGCGAGCAAGTTCCCTGGCAGGAACTGGTTCCCTTTGGGATTTTGGCTGGGGGATGGGCGGGGGAGATGGCGCTGGCGCCTTTGTTCCCCGCCAAGCTGAGCTCTGCCGTCCGGGGGCTCAGCAGCTCTCCCTCCCTTTGTCCTCCAGCCTTCCCGCTTTCCGAGCAGAGCTGTTAACTTATGACCTCCCAGACGCTAAGTCGCGCTTGCTGTCGGAACACAGTCCTTCCGGCCCCTCCGCTTTTGCCAGCCAGACTCGGGGGCTCTGCTTGGCCGGCGAGCCGCCCCTCCGCCCCGGCTCCCTCCCGCCAGTCCGTGGAGCGCGCACCGCCTCGCCGCCCTTCCTACCCTCTTCCGTGGGCCTCTCGTCTGCGCTTGGCTCCGGAGACTCCGTTCTGCTAATCCTCTGGCGGTTTTCTGGGTTCTTTAGGCAGGTGTAGGTGGAATCTAAGTGATCAGCAGGACGCGCGGTGAGCCCAGAGTCCTCCTACGCCACCATCTTCCTGGTCTATCATTAACAGTTTAAAGGAGCTTCCTGGGGACGTCTGGGTGGCTCAGTTGGTTAAGTGCCTGACTTCATCTCAGGTCATGATCTTGCAGTCTGTGAGTTCGAGCCCACGTTGGGCTGTGTTGGCAACTCAGAGCCTGGAGAATGCTTCAGATTCTGTGTCTCCCTCTCTCTCTGTTTCTCCCCCACTTTCTCTCTCTCTCTCTCTCAAAAATAAATAAACATGAAAAAACATTTATTTTTAAAAGGTTTCCTGGATCCCAATTAAAAGACTCTTGTTGGTCACAGATGGAGCCTAGTAATTGGATATTCTGGAAACAGTCCTTGAGCCCCTGTAGAAGGAACCTTGCCAAGTGCTCCTGACAAGTGACACTGCTGTAAAACTAGATGGCATTGAATCTTGGGCACACATCTTACAGCTAAAGAGTCTTCATCTGACATCCAGCTGTCTACAAAAGCTAGAGACCTTGGAACCAAACTGATGAAAAAGAGAAGTAGCTGACATCAAGGTACACTGCTTCCACCCAAGACATCGGATTCATATTTTAACTAAATGTGAAACTCTTTCTTCTCTTCTTCCCTTTAGCGTTGGTCTGGGAAGATAATGCCCTCATCCTTATTTCCCAGGCAATTGCTCAAGTGGACTACCTTCCAGTAGCTGGATTTGTCATAGAAAATTCTGATCTATCCATGATTCAAGAGATCCTCTGGTCCTCCCTGTGATCAATATTTCTTCTATTTCCAATCTCACTGCAAACTACAATTGACCCCTCTGAGAAGTTTCTTACTGAGTTTAAGTTATACAACCAGAATATCCAGTACCCTGTTTTTACTTTCTCTGATTATAACTGTACATCCTAAGTTAGACACAATTACTTATGTAAATCTTAGTACATTTGCACCCCCATGTCCCCATGATTATTTAGATCAGATCTGCCCCTATTCACTAAGATATCTCACCAGCAACACCCATCTTCACAAGGTATTTGGAATGACTCTTTCTTTCAGGCTAGAGATTTTCTTCCCTTATGTGCTAAAAACCTGACTGACCTCTGGCTAGAATGAGTAAATTCAGCAATCCTTGTGAATGGATCTATTAACAGTACCTCCTTAACAGGAATGGCTCATGTCCCAGCAGGGTTTGTCTTTGTTTTTGGTGGTTATCCTTTTCCTTGGACCTATGAGTGCTTGAATAGCTGGTGCACACCCAGACCGTGGCTCTTAGGTTATCTAACTGTGCCCCTAATTTTTCACAAGTGAACTAAGACATGCCATTGGTCAAACTCCCCTGGATTTACGTTATTGAGTTAGAAAGGACCTACCACGGGGGACGACTCAAGATTTGTTTCCTTTGGCAGAGTCATACTTCCTCCTTACAAGTAAATGTAAATGAGAATATGTTCAGAAACTTCTCCTTAATACTTGAAGAGATTACAGATTATATTGCTAAGACGATAGCTTCCCAACAAAGATCCTTAGACTCTGGCCAAAGTTACTCTTGATTATCTTTTAGCCGAGTAAGGAGGAATCTGTGCTGTGGTCAACACCACCTGCTGCCCCTGGATTAACATAGGGAATGTCAAACTCAATTACAAAACATCACTAAGCATGCCATTTGGCTTAAGAAGTTGATTCCTTCAGTTGGTTAAGCATCTGACTCTTGATTTCAGTCAGTGCAGAACCTGCTTGGGATTCTCTCTCCCCGCGCCCCCCCCCCCAGCCTGCCCCCCTTCTCTTTGGCCCTTGCCCATGCTTGTGCTGTCTCTCTCTTAAATATATATATTATAAATATATAAATATTTATAATATATATATTTAAATTATATATATTTAATGCTATTCCTTCAACAGGGGTCTTTCTTTGACTTATTTGATTTTGGTTGGTTTGGGTTTTGGAGACCATGGGTCCAGAGTGTCCACTAAACACTGGGAATTATCCTGCTTATAATCATAATAATGCCCTGGGGCATTGTATTCTCACAAAAGCTTCGAATTCATGTTTGCAGCCCCTAACCACCAAGTAAATTATTTCCTTAGGACTACAACATTAGAAAAGCAAAGAGAATGACCAACTTAAAGATTGTGAACTTGAAGCCATGACCTGTGAATATCACGGGGGTTAAGTAAAAACAGCATAACCTATAGATACCACATAAAGGAACAACAGAACTATGAGAACTGCAAGATGGTAACTGAGAGTGGTGTTAATGCCTCGAATTTTGATTACATCTTTCAATTAAGCTGTGAGTTTGATCAAAAGGGGGAAATTTTAAAAACAGAAATAACATGCCCCAAATGGAGTCACCTATGCTAAGCCCATGATGACCTAATACCTAACCTAATCACAGTTACAATCTTCTCCAGGAAGTAGTCTTAACTGGTCAGTCTGGAATTTTCTGGTTAGCACTAATGAGGTAATCTGCCACCTAGTCTCCTTCTGTCCCCCTAGGTAGGTTGCCTAAACCTGAATTTTTTTTTTCTCTTTTGCATTTATGATTTCCTTTTCCAGACTTTAAACTTTTCCTTTTCTGTAGCTCTTTGGACCTCATTTCTACATCTTGGATGGAATGCTGCCTGAGTCATTAATCATTCAATAAAGCCAACTTGATCTTCAAATTTACTCAGTTGAATTGTTGCTATTTTACACATACAAGGATGTATTAAATGAAAATAAATAAATGTGCTCCTTTTACATTTAGTATACTGCACAGTCACCACATCAACTTCCCAGAAAGGGGATGATATGACATTTTGGGAAAGGTCATAGAATTTGAAATAACTCAGCATGAAATTAGCCAAATAAATTTGTGAACTGTCATAATTATTATATAACAATAGTAAATTTTCATCAAGATGCTATAAAGAAAGGAAAAAATTTTATCAAACCTCATGGTGCTACTCAGGTTTACTATTATTTTACCCTTTCTCATAAGTGCCTCATATACACATGGATAGAGACAGTGACCTCAGTCACATTAGCAGAACAATTTATAATCACTAGATCTAAGTGGTATAAAATAGCAGGGAAAAACACATCCAAAAAATGAGGATGCTTACATAGTTGCTTAATCTTTAAACCAAGAATACAAATGTTGTTAATATCTTTATGTATGTCTATATTTGAAAGTTATCTCACATTCTTGATAAACCATAAAGACAAACATTGAGAGCTTTGCAAGTTTACAGGCATTTGGAAGTTAAGATAATTTCTAAAAAGTGTTTCTATTATGTAACAGTGTTTTGGTAGTAACAGTAAACTCTGCTTAGTACAAAACAAAGATTTAATCATAGCCTAAGCCTATTCTCTTCATTAAATTTCCACTAATGAGCAACTGCTAAGGCAATATTTCATTCCAAAACAGGAAGTTTCTACTTTCAAATTTAAATGCTTTTAAATTAGCATTTAAATGTATCCTATAAGCTTGTATCAGGCAGAGTTATTATTCAATAGCATGATCATTGTCGTGGTAATTATTATGTAGCATTTAATGAACACTCACTGTGTATTTGGAAACTTGCTAAATATAGTGTGTTTTATTCTGTGGATTTCTGATGACTTTTTTTTCCTATTAGAACACAAAATATACATCTCACTTCAAGCCTAACACATAGTGATGAAAGGCTAAAGGAATCTGATGTGTTTTTAATTTTTGTTTCTTAACAGTTTCATCTATTCTTTAGAATTCAAGAACTCAAGAGAAATTACTTTTTAAAATTATAACTCATTCATTGGTTGGTTTGCTATTTGCGTGTGTGAATTTTGTGGGTCTTATTCTGAAATTATGTCGTTTTCAAAAAACAAAATTTTTAATATTTTTATATTTTATCCAGTTATTTGACTAGTGTTCTTTTTATAAAATGCAATTTTCTGTTTTTACCTGATATATTGCTTATATTCTATAATTTTAATTCAAGCACATTCTTACTAATTTGGGAAAAAACACTGCAGTTGCTATTATTACATAACATAACTCTACAAAGCAATATTGAATATCATAATTGAAACATTATTTTTTCTATCCAAAATTGCTCTTTATTTTGGTTAGATTATCAAATATTTTGCTTGGTAATCTTTCAGTGCTTTCCTTCAGTTGCATGGCTTTGATATCAATGCATTTATTGAGACAAAACCTCATTGAAGAGTTGAAACAACCACATTCAACCACTTCCCTTGTTCCTGTGAAAGTCTATAAAAAAACAAATTGAGAAATAAACAAAAAGTCATCACAGAATTAATGTCATTGAACACCAACACTGTTCAATATTAAATATTGTAGTTGGAAGTATGTTACCTTGGACATTTCTTCAAAGTGAGGAAATTTGCTAACGTCAAATCATTTGATTGGAATTATTATCTTTCAAAAGTTTTTGTTTAAAAATAAAGAAATATTTATAAATACTGCTATTTTAAATAATCTCGGTGAAACAGTGATCACATGGCTTATGAATAAAATATTTTGTGGTATGAGATGTTAGGCTATAAAACCCACAAATTTAACAGATAGTAAGTAGTTCAATAAGACATTGAATTGTGTTAACATTATTGGTCATCTTGTAACCAAAAATTATTTATCACTGCATAAGGTACATTTCTCACCTACGTATGTGAATAAAAATAGATAATATAAAAGTACAGGTAAAGGGCATTAAAATTTTCTATTACTAGCTTTTTGCCCTCTGATATTTGAGTGATTTCCTATATAAATTCACATGGAAGTCCATTTGCAGAAAATTTGCTGAGAGTGAAACAATGTTTGCTAAAAGCCTTAGGGTAACTTTACACATTAATAAATATTCATTTAAATTCTAATAAGCTTCAGAAATGTGAATGCTAGGGGCATCTGGGTGTCGTAGTCAGTTAAGCGTCCAACTTTGGCTCAGGGCATGATCTCACAATTGGTGGGTTTGAGCCCCGCATTGGGCTCTGTGCTGACCGCTCAGAGCCTGGAGCCTGCTTTGGATTCTGTGTCTCCCTCTCTCTCTGCCCCTTCCCTGCTCGTGCTCTGTCTCTCTCCCTCTCTCTCTCTCAAAAAGAAATAAACATTAAAAAATTTTTAAAGTAAATTTGAATCCTATAATTTACAAAAAAAAAATATGGAGATTATATTTTATTAACAAATAATTAGCTTTGTAAATGTTATTTTTTAAATATTTATTTGTTTATTTTGAAAGAGAGTGGGGAGGGGCATAGAGAGAGGAGAAGAGAATCCCAAGCAGGCTTGAAGCAGTGTTCAAAATCATAAATCATGAGATCATGACCTGAGCCAAAATCAAGAGTCAGTCGGTCACTTAACTGACTGAACCATACAGGCGCCCCTTTTGTAAACTTTGAATAACAAATATTTCTTTATTATTTTTTAATCTTTCTTACTGTCCCCTCCCATGGTAACAGTTTGCTGAACTGCGGTATTATCGCACAACCAGGATATTAACAATGATACAACCACCCATTTTTTTTCAATTTTCTCCAGTTTTGCTTGTACCCATCTGTGTGTGTGCATGTGTGTGTATATGTGTGTGTGTGTGGGGGGGGCATTTAGTTTACTACAATTTTATCACGTGTGTAGGCTCATGTTAAGACACTTAACAGCTCCAGCCTCACAAAGTCTTTCATGTTGCCCTTTTATAAGCACACCCACTTCTCTTCCACCCTCTCCCACTGTTCCCCAACTGAATATTTCAAAAATGTTATTTAAATGGTGTCATATGGGGCGCCTGGGTGGCGCAGTCGGTTAAGCGTCGGACTTCAGCCAGGTCACGATCTCGCGGTGCGGGAGTTGGAGCCCCGCCTCAGGCTCTGGGCTGATGGCTCGGAGCCTGGAGCCTGTTTCCGATTCTGTGTGTCCCGCTCTCTCTGCCCCTCCCCCGTTCATGCTCTGTCTCTCTCTGTCCCAAAAATAAATTAAAAACGTTGAAAAAAAAATTAAAAAAAAAAAAATAAATGGTGTCATACAGTATGTATATTTTGTAGATTGGCTTTTTTTCACTCAGCATAATTCCCTGAAGAGTCATTCAAGTGATTGTATTTACACTTTTTATTGCTGAATGGGCTTCTCTGAAACGTATGGACCAGAGCTTTTTTTTAACCATTTTGCTGAAGAAGGACATCTGGGTTGATTCCAGTTTATGGCTATTATATATAAAGCTGCATTAAAAGATAAACTGGGGCATACTAAAAATTTGAAGAGTTTTTTGTTTGTTTGTTTTTAAGAACTTGAGTGTAAATAAATTCTAGTTGGGGAGCATGAAACCAGGAGTGGTTAGGAGTGCTCCACCAAGAAGAGCAAGGGGGATGACCTCTATGGGGAGAAGGGGCAAATGCAAAGAATTATCTGATTGGCTATAGCTCAAAGACCAGTTAGCTGTTTGTGATTGGTTGTCCTTAGGTTTTGATTTTTTAAGCTTGAGATATTTACAGTCTTAGATGTCAGTTTGTCTATACTGACCACCATAGTATTTGAGATACCTCAGTCTAATGGTCTTCTTGTTCAATTAATTTAATAATTAAATTCATAGTGGTATAAGCACTACGCTTGGTCACCATCAGGTTTGAGTTATTCTTGTTTCATCATGGGAGAAAACGGTCTTGCTGTCCATCTTGCTCTTTATCTTTTTTTCTGTTTCTCCCAAGCACAACAAGACCATCTGTGGTACTGCTGATGTCTGTAAACATGCATTTAAGATCCTTGAGTCTTGGGGCCCCTGGGTGGCGCAGTCGGTTAAGCGGCCGACTTCAGCCAGGTCACGATCTCGCGGTCTGTGAGTTCGAGCCCCGCGTCAGGCTCTGGGCTGATGGCTCGGAGCCTGGAGCCTGTTTCCGATTCTGTGTCTCCCTCTCTCTCTGCCCCTCCCCTGTTCATGCTCTGTCTCTCTCTGTCCCAAAAATAATTTTTGAAAAAAAAAAATTTAAAAAAGATCCTTGAGTCTTAACACAGCACACCAGAATGACTACAATAATGACTATTAGGAGGATGACACTAGGAAACTTTAGGATACTCCTTAGTCAGAGCTCCCATGAACTAAACCGGCGGATATCAAATAAATCAAACAATGTACTGGAAGGAGTACCAACCTGTTTTGGCCAACTGACTTTGTTAATTTCTTTCATGTGTTAGACTACTGGAGGTGTTGTTCCAGGCACCACAGGAGGTATTTGTTATAGCACAGATTCCTCCTTCAGCCAGTAAGTAATCTAAGGCAATTCTATTATCTAAAGCTACCTTAGCAAGAAAAGCTAGGACTTTTGTTGTGCAGTCAGAGCCTTTAAAGTAGATTCAACAATAATTACCAGAGTTAAGGAGCATTGTCTTCCTGTGCATTAACAGAGAGAAAAAACACGTAGTAAAAAGACAAAAGGAGTAAAGATTTAATATTGGAGATGAAGATCTTGATCCATGATCTTTGGAGAGTCATTCACCTCAAGATGCCATCTGCTTCTGGGAAAGAACCTAGGGTCAATTTTAATTTTTGGTCTCTAGCTGGTGTGAAGTTCCAGGACTCTGGAGGACCCTTGTTAATCGGGAGATGTGAATCCAAGGTTCCAGTCCCTGTAATTTGGCTGCTATCTGGATAGTGTGAAGGGCCTGGGATGGCCCCTTCTAAGAAGGTTCAAGACAGTCTTTGTAAGTAAAGATCCCAAATCAGAAAGCTGGGAGAAAATCAAAAGTGTGGTTTAGAGACTCATAGCCAGATATTTGAGGAAACTGAAAGAATTCAGCATCCAGACCTCATTTCTAGCAAATATAATTACAAAACAACAACAACAACAAAAAAAAAAACCCTAATTTTACAAAAAAAAAAAGTCTAGTCTCATTAAACTTGGTCTGATAATTTATATAAATGCAGCAAGAATACTTATTGACCATATAGGTTCTTTTTAAATCTGCTTTGCTGGAGCTTCTCATAAGGAATTTTAGATTGGACTTTTAAAGCCTCTCCAGACTAAGAAGCCAAGCCAAAGACTTGCCATCAGACTTCACCTGTAATGTCTACAATTTGGGGTTAATTCCTTTCATCTTGAGGTCCTCAAGATGCCCTGAGGTTCCTGGGCCTACCAAGAAGTAACTCACCTGATGAGGCTGCCAGGAACCCTATAAACAAGGTACCAGTCTGTTTTTTTCCAAGAGGTTTTATTAACTCCATAAAGTCATCTGTATCTTTTTAAAACTGTATGGTTATATCTCATTTTTTGCACATCCCCAATATGACATTCCAGTTAAAGCCTTGGTTTCCAATTGTGTCCTGTTATAAGTAGAGAAAATTCTTGTTGAACTTATGCAAATAATAATATTGTCATGAAAATAAGACAAATCAATAAGTTTCTAAATTCTGGAGGGATCAGATAGGGAGAAAAAGTAAATGTTTCAATTCTATTTCCAAAGTATACTTTGGATACCTCAGAGCCTGGAGCCTGCTTCTGATTCTGTGTCTCCCTTGCTCTCTGACCCTCCCCCACTTATGCTGTCTGTCTGTCTCAAAAATAAATAAAAATTTAAAAAAATTTAAAAAACACAACTTTTTCCTTGAAACATTGCTCGTTCCTTAATGTATTGTTTTTTCCAAATTTAAGGAAACCTTTTTCTCTTAAGCCGACTATGACTTGCAGCAATTTGGTAAGTTAGCCTTTATGTTTTTTTGTTTTGTTTTGTTTTGTTTAACATTTATTTACTTATTATGAGAGAGAGTGAGAGAGAGAGAGAGAGCAGGAGAAGGGCAGAGAGAGAAGGAGAGAGGGAATCCTAAACAGGCTCCACACTTAGCACAGTCTCAACACAGGGCTTGATCTCAATGACTGTGAGATCATAACCTGAGCCAAAATCAAGAGTCAGATGCTTAACCAACTGAGCCATCCAAGTGCCCCTCAAGGAAAAAGTTGTAAGAAAATCTATAATCATGCTTACCAGTTTCCCATGTTATTAATTCTTATTCCACCTGAATTCTGGTTTTCCATTTGTTCTCGAGATTCTCGCCCATTTCAGTGGCATGATCTTACAGTTATCAGAAATCTATATTCTAGAGTACTTGTCAGAATCCTTCTCATAAATCTCTCTAAATATGAAGCACTTTTGCAAAAACAATAAAAACAATAACTATCTACAAATGACAAATGGCCATGATTAAAGATCTGATGATAGTTTATTTGGTAAGGAAATGCCATTATTTCTGTAGCATATTTATAACAATTGGACCATACAAGTATTGATAAATCTCTATGAACTTCAAACAATTTCTGCGATACCTACATTAGTAATGTATTTGCATATACATATAACTTGAGGTTTAAGACTACTTCTTATTGACAATGTTTCCCATGTAATTAAATATATTAAATAAACCTAATTAATTTTAACACTTCTCTTTTACAAGGTGGAGAGACAAATTCTTTGTAATTTTCCGGGGATCATCTGGGAAATCTCAAAGTTAGTTTGAAGTCAAAAAGACCCCATTTAGAAATTGATTTTGGGTAGTTGTCAAAACATCAAAAGGTTTGAACATTTGACTAAATTGAATCACAGATCATTATGAAATAATACTTATCTATGTAACGAAAGTGACAATAGAAGATTTTAAAGGCAAATGGAAAGTTACATGAGTGTGAACAAAACTTAGTTCTTTTAATACTGAGAAAACTCAGTTTTCCCGAGTAATCAAAGACCTGATAAAGACAACAGGAAGCATAGGAAATTATTTTGCTAAAACCTAAAATCTTTGCTTTCCAGGCAGATTACCCAAAAAGTAAAGAACAACTTTTTATACCTCTTACAACAATCACATCAAGATAGTCCAAGAAAACATTGTCCTTTTAACAGAGAGAAAACAAATTCTAATTTCACATAAGTGTACTTTCAATATTGACTCATTATTTAAACACTTAAATAAACCCATTTCAATCCTAGTCAGCTTGACCATACATGAAATTCCTTTTCCAAGATTCCTTTCCCACAAATCTACAACTTCTTAAAATAATCATTCAGGTTTTTCCTGTATTTTTCCTCTTTCTCACTCTGCAGAAAAACAAAAAGCAAAATAGTTATCCTTCATTAGGCCAAATTAGTCTTTTTCCCTTAACAAAAATATGTCCTTAATACTTTTCTTTATCCAAAAAACACAATTTAATTTCCTTACCTACTTTCATATACAGCTTTCTTTTAGCCTTGCTATTCCTAGTAATTTTAATTACATGGATTGATTAGAATTCTTAATGCTTAGAAACTTTAATTTCTATTGAAAAATAAGAAGTAAGCAATTTGGACTGCTGTTACACTAGAATTCTATGGATTTGCAGGTTTATGAATGCATTTCATAATTTCTAGAAGTATATTTTTTCTCATGGTAAATTTATCCATGTGGCACAAGACATGCTTACTGATAAATGAAATATCTTTATTTTCTTTGTAATAAGACACCAAAACTAGATAAACTTGAATTCAAAAGTTTTGTTCATCATTTAACTTAATTTACTATAACTTTAAGTTTTCAGATTACCAAAAAGATTTGGGAAATTATTTTTATTTTTTAATTTTTTTAATGTTTATTTTTGAAAGAGAGAGAGACAGAATGTGAGCAGAGGAAAGACAGAGAGAGAGGAAGACAATCTAAAGCAGTCTTCAGATTCTATCTTAAATTAGATACAGTTAAAAGTTTAGAGCCTTATCTTACTGGGTTTCATCTGAATTATAAAAATTAGAGCTAAAACTGGATTAGGTAACCACATTTTTTTTCTTTTTAAAAAATTTATCTAAGAGGGTTGAAATCAAGAGTAGGACACTCAATTTACTGAGCCACCAGATGCCCCAGGCTTTTTTGGTAAAATTTTGTCACAAAGTATTTGTCATGTTCGAACCAAGTAATGTTAGAACTTTCGTTATTCTCTGCAATATTCTGTAAATATTACAGAAGGTTATTGGGCAGCATCAAACATCATCATGAGACAGTTTGAGATAGCTAGTATGTTTTAGCTTTTGAGGAGAGTTTGCTGTTTTCAATAAATCCTTTTCAAACAGAATTCAGAGCGAGCAACTTCCTTTATATATCAAGTATATCATAACTACTGAGGGCTGTTGATTTCATTTTATTTTATTTAGAAAAAATTTTTAACGTTTATTTATTTTTGAGACAGAGAGAGACAGAGCATGAACGGGGGAGGGTCAGAGAGAGAGGGAGACACAGAATCTGAAACAGGCTCCAGGCTCTGAGCTGTCACCACAGAGCCCGACGCAGGGCTTGAACTCACGGACTGCGAGATTCTGACCTGAGCGGAAGTCGGCCGCTTAACCGACTGAGCCACCCAGGCGCCCCATGAGGGCTGTTGATTTTAATAGTCAGCTAGGACATTGTTCTGAATATAGTCTTTAAACTAAATAATTGAGTTTCTTTGGATATTACTTTATATACCAGAAGTAAATATTTACTTTTAAATGTGTTGAGATATCTAAAAAATTAGAAAAAAAAAAAAAACCTTTCCTTAATAGTGTGCTGAAATTATGAACAACCTCAAGGCCCATCTAACTGCTCTTAGTAAAGATGTTAATTAATAAAACTGTTGTAAATTGGCCAGCTTATATCAGCGCTGAATAGAATCAACAGGGATTAACACAGCATTTTGTAACACACAAAATTGGCATTAACCAATAAAAACATTGTGATGTTTTGATTAAAGTCTGCTTCCTTTAGCCTAGTTAGAGCTAGCTGTTAGCTCAGTGAGAGTTTGTCCTTACCATTATGTCTCTACCACGTGACAGAATTCGTGATACATAGTACATGGTCAATAAACACTGAATGAATTCAATGTGTATCAGACATGGATTAGCTTCCATTCAGTGGATGAGTAACTATCTTTTGGGGGAAACAAATGGCTTTTTATTTACTAATTTAATTTTGTAATTTGTTTAAGTCATAAAATGGGACTTTTTTTTAGGAAAATTAAGAGGCAACTAAAAATGTCACACAACCATATTAAGAGTATCATGCTAGGCCTTGGCTCTAAGTAACCAAGAGGTAATAAAGAAATGAAGGGGTGCCTTGGTGGCTCATTCGGTTGAGTATCTGACTCTTGATGTTGGCTTAAAATCAAGGATCAGGATCGTGGGATCGAGCCCGGCTTTGGGCTCGCCACTGAGCATGGAGTTTGCGTAAGAGCTCAAGATATGCTCTCTCTCTCTCCGTCTGCCCCTGTACCCTGCTCCTTGCATGCTCTCTCTCTAAAAGAAAAAAAAAAAAATGAAGGAAAAGGAGGACCCCTCAGTAAAGGGACCAATAAAAAAAAAAAAAAAGCCAACAGGCAGCAGCGAAAGAGAGCACCTAGAGATAAAAGAGAATTGTTAAAAATTGTTCCTTGGGAATTATAAAATAAAGTCATAATTGATGTTTAAAAAAACACATTATAGTGCAAACCATAAGTTCACTTTTTTTTCACCGTGTAAACTGGAACAAATCACACGGTTTTTATGTTCAAAGTACTTCCATAACTCTTTCTCCTGTATCTTTAACTTTGTCAAGGAATTTAGGATTTAACAGAACTTTGCTGGTTAGCTACGAGAACAACTACTTCCTTGCTACACAGTGACAAAAGAAGAGACTCCAGTGTCTCCAAAGTGTTTATTGGTAGTACACAGTGCTGTCTAAAAGTTTTCACTGAGTGTTCAGGCTTCTTCTGCAGCAAAATGTCAATTCAATGGGAAAGATCATAGAAAAAGAGTATGAGTGGGCAACAAAGTGGCAGATGAGTTTCAATAACTGCAAAACACTGCATTTTGGTAAAAATAATTTTTAAAGTGCTCCATATTGATCGAAGGAGCCGAGCAATACAATGTGACCCAACAGAAGACGTGTGACTGTAGATCACGTCCAAGAGATTCTGGCCAGAGTGAGCCATTCAACAAAAAACGGCATGACAATTGCTTCTGCATCAAAAAAATTCAATCACATGTGGTACAAGACACCAAACCCCAATCTGGCATTGTATGTGGAACTCTGATAGTTAATCAAAAGTACATATACTGATATTGAAAAAAATTAAAAGGATAGAGAAATGGAGTTGTGGAGTATATTAATGTAAGAATAGACCAACATTTGTTATTTATTTCTGGTTTAATAAAAAAAAAGTCTGAAAATAGGTATAATGAAAATTGATAAACTCATCAAAGATGTAGAGTAAAATGCTTTTCCTTTCTACCTCTTTCACTTCTAGTCTGCTCACAACCCTTTGTAATTGGCTTAAATTCCTGTCATTCTAATACAGTGGATGCGGCCTTATCTTGATATTACTCAGCTTCTCAGAAAAATTTGATATAGTCCCCAGATCTCCTCTTGAAACATCTTTTTTTTCTTTTTAATATAATTTATTGTCAAATTGGCTAACATACAGCGTGTAAAGTGTGCTCTTGGTTTTGGTGGTAGA
Organism: Panthera uncia; assembly: GCF_023721935.1. Lineage (NCBI taxonomy): Eukaryota > Metazoa > Chordata > Mammalia > Carnivora > Felidae > Panthera > Panthera uncia. Next base: position 148,396,038 of record NC_064811.1, read on the forward strand.
TTCCTGTGGTTGAAACACCTTTAATTCTAGTGACACAAGACTTAGCTGATTTCCCTTCTTCTCCATCTCTTGCTGGATTTCCCTCTTCTATTTGATTTCTTCGTATTAGAATTCCCCAAGATTCCTAATGAGACACCTTCTCGGCAACCACATAGTCTTTGTGCAATGTCATCTAGTCCTCAAGACCAAGACTTTCAAATTTATGTTTTTGGGCCTGATCTCCCAACTGAGATCTGGAATCATATTTTGTCAGACTCCTTGACATACCCTCTTCGATATAGGTTGGGTCTTAAAAAAAAAAAAAAAAGCTAACAAGTCCAGAAACACAACTGTTAACTACCTTCCCCATCCCTGCCAATTGTTTCTTCTCTTGATCACCTTTCAGACAATGGCACCGTCTAATATCCCAAACTTAAAAGATATTTCTGGTTCTCTTTCTCTCGACCCCAACATAAAACCCATCAGCAAATTCAGTTAATTTTACTTTCAGTAGACTCTAAATTCCATTGCTTCTCACGATCGTTACAAATAGTACGTAGTGTAACATTATCACCTAGAACATTATAATAGCTTTTTAACTGGTCTATCCACTCTCATGTAACAACAGTGTTATCTAGTCTTTCCAGAATAATGAATAATGACAGAGTGAGGGGAAAATATATCATAAAAATGATAGAGCTTTTAAAAATATAAATGAAGTAATTTCACGCTCCTTCCTAAAAGAAACAGGATAAAACCTCCAATGTTACTTACAATCAAAGTAATTCCTTTTACCATGGCCTACCAGTTCCTACCAAATCTGGCTTCTGCTTATTTCGAGGCTTACTTTGTATCTGTCCTCCTGTTCACTATACTCTAGTCAAATCACCTTTTTTTCTGTTTTCAGAATATGTTATTTCCAACACAGTGTCATATTACATGTTTTTCCTCTTGTCCCAAAAGTTCTTCATGAAGATCTTTGCATTACAGCATTACAGTATTGCATTCAGGTAATGGCTCAAATGTAATAGTGGGCTTTACTGGGCACTCAATTTTAACTAGTACAAATACTCAGTTCTGGGACATGTTATATCAAATATTTAATTAAGGGTATTATTTTTTATAGCATTTATTTCCACTTAAATTATCTTTTTATTCATTTATTTTCTACAAGTTTGTTCTCTCTGTAAGTAACTTATTTTTCTCATTCACTGTCCTGCCCCACATAACTACAACCATTTGGGCTCTTTTAGTATTTACCTAGTAAATATTGTGAATATGCTCTTCAAAAAAATAAATGGTGTTATTTAGGAAATCATACCATTCCTGAACTAACAGCTATTTCTGGTTATTTGAGAGGCATTTTTTTTAGAGAATAGTGTATATTTATATGATGATATGTTATCACAATATTAATAAGCAAATATTGAAATAAAAAGTATTATTTCAATAAGTAATTGAAATAATAGGATGCTCATTTAGAGAAATTATAGAAGACTTTCTAAAACTTAATTTAAAATAAATGTTTTAGGTTAATAATAAGGCTGTATTTTCTTGACATATGATAAAATTCAGTTTATTCAAATGTATTTAAGAAATGATTCTTCATTGAAAAGACCTATAGATTAGAAAGCATACCTGTGACATAGAACTCATTTGAATTAGAATTTGTAAATAAACACTAATGGTGACAGACATAAAATAATAAAGCTTAAATGTTTTACATTTCTCTCCATATTTTGTAAGCTCATTATATAACTCAAAAGTTTCTTTATCTTTGCTCACACATTAAAATCATTCTAGATGATGTTATTACTCTGCAATACTTTGCAAACTATTGAACTACTGCAATAAGTAAATTAAAGGTAAGGAAAGTAAAAAATAGATTATAAACTTTCAATAAATGCTACTCTTTCACATTTACATTTATAATTATTCAACTTCATTATAAAAATCTTTAACTTCACAAATTTGTCTCTTATCACTGCAGATGAAAAACTATTCCCTGTGATGACTACTACAGTTTTCATGGTAGCAAAATTTTGGTTAATTACTTATGCTCACGAAATATCTGCTGAGACCTTCTATTACAGGGACCAAAATATTTTTGCTATTTCAAAATACATGATCACATGTATTTTGTGCACATGTAAATATGTGTGTAAAATAATTGCCAAGATACTGAGTCAGGTTAGTGCCATCAAGTCATGTTGGAGCTTATGCTTTTTCATACTCCCACTTATGTACGGGGTGAAGGCTCTGTTCTCTGTTACCTAGGAGCTGTGAGCTTTATTATTTCAGCTGTCCATGTGGAGCTGTCAATATAGGAAGGAAGTGAAAGTTATTACTTTAAATGATCCATGGTCAATACGCAAAAATGTTGTTCTTAGAAAACCTACACTTTAAGATAAAATAGAAGAAGAATTCATATATGGCTGCCCCAACAAACAAAACAGGATGATCTTTGGCCAATTAGAGTCTATAAGAGCAGTGTCTTGGCCTCAGTATTTTGATTGATCCTCAGCAATGAATGTACTCGGGACTTTACAGTTCCCTGATAGTAACCAAGCATTTCTCCTGCCAGGGAGATTTAGGCCAGGCCAGATCCTTTTATTACTGCTATGTGCAACACCTCTTCTCAGTTTAACTCCATCTCTTTCCTTCCCCAGTTGAGAGGCTCTCTAATGCTCAAATATGGTTTGAAAGTAAAAAAAAAAAAAAAATTCTGAATATTAATTGTTGCTGTACAATCTTATTTCTCCATAAAGTGAAATCTGAGTTGATCTGTGAGAAATGACCCTGCTAAATAATAAACTTAAGAGTTAGCAGGTGCAAATCAATTGGGAGGAAGAGATGGAAACAGATAGAATGTAAAATTGGGTCATGGAAGTGAATTGTTGGAGTTGCTACTGAATAAGAGATGCACCGCTCATTGTAGGCCTCGTCATTCTGCTTGTGATCATTCTGGACATTTATGTTTTTATTTTTTGAAGGATTTGAATATTTTCAATACTGAGGATGACTTTCAGTTACAGGAAGAGAATTGTCTTTTGTTTTTTTTGTGTGTGTTTTTTTTTATTTATTAAGATAATGATAACTGAGCACTGATGCATTAATTGAATTGTGACAAAAAAAACTGTGTTCCTCTGAAGTTTCATCTTCCTGTAGGATACACACTGTGAATTTTTAACACAAAAATAATTTAACACAAGCACATTTTATCTAGAATTTAAATGAGGATTTGTTGGGGTGCCTGGGTGGCTCAGTCAGTTAAGCGGCCGACTTTGGCTCAGGTCATGATCTCATGGTCCGTGAGTTCGAGCCCCGCGTCGGGCTCTGTGCTGACAGCTCAGAGCCTGAAGCCTGTTTCAGATTCTGTGTCTCCCTCTCTCTGACCCTCCCCTGTTCATGCTCTGTCTCTCCCTGTCTCAAAAATAAATGTTAAAAATAATAAAAATAATTTTTTTAAATAAATGAGGATTTGTTTCAACTAAGTTGGTAACACAAGATGCACGTTAAATTTTTTTTTTAATGTTTATTTCTGAGGCAGAGAGAGACAGAGCATGAGTGGGGGAGGGGCAGAGAGAGAGGGAGACACAGAATCCGAAGCAGGCTCCAGGCTCTGAGCTGTCAGCACAGAGCCTGAGGCAGGGCTCGAACCCACAAACTGTGAGATCATGACCTGAGCTGAAGTCAGACGTTTAACTGACTGAGCCATCCAGGTGCCCCAAGATACACATTTTAAATAAACTATACTTCTCACTATACTCAGTGTTATTCTGGGCCGTATATTATAACAAAGAAGGAACTTTGTATAAACCATATCATTTAATATCATAACAGTATTAACTAAAATGATATTTGGCCTCATAAATATCCCCTAGCTTCACAAACCAACATTGGACATGATTTGATAATTTGAGATAGATGATCTCCCTCACACACACCCACACACACACACATTTATGTTTCCCTTTGACTTTTTATATAAGCTTGTGGGCTGGTCAAGTTTGAGAAGTAAAATGGCAGAATTTAGTTCCTTTGAGGACTACTTCTTAGACTTTGAATTATTTAAGAAAAAGGAAATATAAACCTATTTGGATTACTATGTGTTTAACCTGAGAATAACCTCCAAACCACCAAATAAACCAGAGATTGACTTACAGGTTTGTAGATATTTATATATGGATACAGATGTATATAAATTCACCGGTAGGATCAGTGGGAATAGCTTTCAGTGCCTTGCCTATGATTTTAACCTGGAATGGCATTTTCCTTTCTGATATGAATATATATTATTGAGGTTAGGATCTTAGTCAAACTCTTAGTTTTATAGTGCTATTAATTTTAAAAGTTGATTTATTATATGGCCAGATATTCTCATAATAGGACCACTGTTGACAAATTATCCACAACCAAACATGAACCACAGAATTAAAGCATAAAATTATTATTGCTAGTTCCATCTAAACAAAGCAATAGCTTTTGAAATTAGTGTTGTGAGTCATATAATAAAAGACACACGAGTTATTGTTTTGACTTATAAGCATTTTGTTCATAAAAACTGATTACAATAATTATGCAAAAATGGAAATAGGAGCTTAGCATTTAGCTTTATTTTCTAATTAACTCTATGATTTATTATATCACCCAACTCTCTTACACAGCTGGTGGTCAAGGAATTTCCAGAGAAAATGGCTTTGTTTAAGACACAGGGTTGGAGGGGTGCCTGGATGGTTCAGTCTGTTAAGCCTTTGGCTCTTGTTTTCTGCTCAGGTCATGATCTCATGGTTCGTGTGATGGAGCCTTGCATCAGGCTCATGGAGCCTACTTGGGATTCTCTGTCTGCCCCTTTGCCATTACTCATGCTCTCTCTCCTTCCCTCTCTCTCTCAAAATAAATAAGTAAACTTAAAAAAAAGACACAGTATTGAAAAACACTTTAGATTTACTTCAACCAAAATGGTAGGAAAACTGCATACAAAAACAGCTCCTGGGTTCTGATGTCATATCAGAAATGTGGAGAATTGGATAGTGTTCCCTCTTACTTTACAATAAGAAAAACACCTTGAAAAACTACAAGTTCACAATGTTCCCATCAGATAATGAAAGCTGCAAAGGGAAAAAAAAATTAAAATAAAATCAGGAATGTTGGAAGCACTCTCAGGGAGAAACAAGATCCAGGAATTTGCTTACTTGAGACATAAAATATTGAACGGAGCGTAAGCTGGTAAAAAGGATCAGCTAGAAGATTTTAACTGATTGCTAACATCCGGGTGCGGGTGAGCATGAAAGCTGTAAGCCACATGGGACAAATATGTTCACACGCCTTTATAAGCTTTTCCTCCACACACCCCAACAGATACATACAGAGATGATTGGAGATGAGATATATATATTTTTCTTTTTTCTTAAGAAAGCTTCCCTGATGGTGCTGTCTGGGGAGTGAAAAAGCATGCACTGACTAATGGTCACCTAGTCTCATCTTCTCCGTTTCCTTCTGGAAGCAAAGCCTTAATATGCAAAACCTGTTGCCTGAGGGTACAGGTGGGAACCCAATGCAGTTGTGAGAGAATAAGGCCCTTACCCAAGGGCAAAACACATACTCAGCCCAACATTTGCTCTGGAGGAGGGGCATGGACCTTTGTGAAGGCCTCACATCTGGGACTTGTGTTTATATAGTACCTAACTAGAATTGCAGCTTAACCAGAACTTTCGAGAATGACCCCCACCTCTCTAGCTCCTGACCACCACACTAACAAGATTTGAGTAAAAATAAAAGTGGAATATATTTAGGAAAGATGTGAGAGATCTGTTCGGCTGAGCAGCACAGAGTGGAGAATAAATGTGAAATTTCATGTAGGAAAAGAGTAAAGCTAGAATTGACAGTGAAACTATTAAATCCTACTTAGCAAAGGCAGAAGGCTGTCCTTAAAAATCTTTCTTGCAGACTCTTTTTTAATTCATCAATTATATGTACTTTGAACAGAAAGAGTATTAGATAAATAACTGTACTCTGTTAGCTCAGAAATAACAGGGGCAAAAATAAAGGGGGGGGAGCGGGAATTAATGAAGTTTCTCCAAGGGGAAATCAAGTGACCAGTTTTCTTTTACCTCATAGGGTCCAATTTCTCTAAATAGTTAAGGAAATCTTGAAAGTTTTTGATTGATATGCCCTATGACACCTGGCATCTATCCTAACACTTACTCAACTTCTCCCTGGGAGCCAGCAACTATCATACGCTGGGTACCTGTAATAACCATCAAACATTTTGTATGTCCCAGCCCAACTGTTACCATCAGACCTTTAACTGAGAAACATTCTTCCCTCCTTTGTGACATCACATCCACTAACTAAATAGGGTGGTGTAGGGGATTTACTGTAAAACAGATACTCTCCTGATGGCCTACTCCTGAACCTTCCTGAGGACTCTCATAATCAGGTCATAGATAATTTAAACATTGACTTACTTGTATTCTTAATGGAAGTTGAAAGTCTAAGGAGTAATCATATCTCTGGGCATAAATTATGCTGGTTTTCCAACATACTTGGACTGAACCAAATATTCAGACCGAACCCTGCTAACATCTACTTACATCCTTCCCTCTAAAACCAGAAACAAAAAAGCACCAAAATCAATGCAATGAAAATCTAATAGAGAGATTAGTCATTGGATACCTTGTACTTTTCCTTATAATGCTTGTATTGTCTGGGGTAAAAAAAATCCAAAGGTCAGAGATACATATTTATTCAGAATCTCAGCAGTATAAATGTAATAATCATTTCCTACTTACCTATAGTACCAAATCCAAATATTCTCTTATCTTTAGTTTACCATAAGGCTGCATATTTCATAGCTTTAAGTCTGTTTTCTGTTCTTTTAGCATCTTTTTTTTATTCAAAGAGTCATTTCTTTCCTTCCTCCTGGGAAAGCCAAAGTCCTCGACGAGGATTTCAAGAGTATTTTCAATATTTTATTTTTTATCTCATGTATCAATTATCTTTTGTTATACTCTAAAATTCAGTTGAGCTCTGGAACCAATTCTATCTATCTATTTATTGTTTTATCTCTAGTAGGCTATACACTTTCTGAAGAGAAGTTAGTATTTTGTTAAAGTTTATTCTTTGGAACATAATGTATCCCAAAGAGAGGTATTTCTCACTCTTGAAAAATTGTAACACGTCAGAAATTTCCTAGGTTTGTAACTAAGAGATCACACAGATGATTCCTAAGTCTCACTGGAAGGCAATGTGTTCCAAGGGTGTTCATTTCCTATTGCTGCACAATGAATTAGCACAAATGTAGGTGCTTAAATCAACATACACATATGTCACAATGCCCATGGGTCAGAAGTCTAGACAAGGCTAGATGGGCCCTTTGCTCATGACTTTGAGAACTGAAATCAAGACATTAGCTACATTACAGTTCTCTTCTGAAGCTTGAGGTGCTCCTCCCAGCTCATTAGGTTATTGACAGAATTTAGTTCCTTGTGGTTATCGCATTAAGGTCCTCTGCTTTTAAAAGCTGCTGCTACCCACTGGCAGCTCTAAATCCTACTTCTCTTCTTCCAAAGAAGAAGGGAAGCTTATGACTCCTTAAACACTGTTTCTTAAGTATCTAATAGACTTATTAAAACACCCATTAAAAAGTTTATTACAATATCCCTAGACATCTAGATTTAATCGTGTTTGTTAATTAAATCTTAAGATGAAAACCAGAAAATATCAGGCAGGATACATTGTAACAGATCTCAACTCACCACTAGAATATGACTACTTCCCAGAGGCAAAAATATGCCCAAGTGACAGAATTTGTTGTGGTCCCAATAGCTTCCTGGCTAGGTAAAAAGAAGAGGGTTTATATGTACAGTAATAGTAGAAAAACTTTTGGGATGGTTTATCATTTCAGAAAGCTTTAGAGAAAATAAAGTGCTTCACCTAAGAAAGGATCCTAATTTAGAATGGTCAGCAAATTGTAGGCATTTAATAGCTCTAATGGTTTTCAATAAACTGGCTATTTTCAAGATAGAAGTCCCTTCAAAAAGATATTAAAGCAAAAGAAAATGCCCTGGTTAATCATTATGCCAAACAGCCTGTCTTCACCAAAATCTCACTTCTCTCTCTCTCTCCCTCCCTCTCTCTCTCTCTCTCTCTCTCTCTCTCACACACACACACACACATACACACACAGACACACACACATCTATGCAGAAATTCAAAAAGAATATTATGAAATATTATACACTGCCATCCTTTTGTTCCAGAGTTACAAAAAGACATTTATTAATGGCTGCTTGTGACCTCAAATGAAATCTTGAAAAAATTTTACATGTCACTACCCACACATTTAGGACAAATTGCTCACTGTACTCAATCAACATTAGTGAAGAAACAGACTTCATTGCCTATTGTTGATGAGTGATGCCAAAAATGTACGATACTATTGACAAACCTGTGAGGAAATTTTAACCAAAAACAGATCATTGGGTGGTCCCCAATAACTGATATTCAGTTGGCAGTACAAAAGTTTACTGGCTATCATCCAAAAGCTAGACAAGTATGTGTTACCTTGTTAAATGGTTATCTACCTTAAGGTTAGTAGCTGGGGACATCATCCATTTTCTCCCATCACTTTTAACTCTCAAAAGAAGAGTTAAATGAATTCAAGAATGAGATAAACTAGGTGTGCCTGGGTGCCTCAGTTGGTTTAGGGTCTGACTTCGGTTCAGGTCATGATCTCATAGTGAGTTTGAGCACCTCGTGGGGCTCTGTGCTGACAGTCAGGGCCTGGAGCCTGCTTCGGATTCTGCGTCTCCCTCCATCTCTGCCCCTCTTCTGCTTGCACTTTGTCTCTCACTCTCTCTTTCAAAAAAATAAAAAATAAAATAAATGAGATAAACTAGACCTTAATTTTAGGAAGCAAATCCTAACCACTTAAAGGAAATTCTGGATTTTTGTTTTCTGTTGAAGCCTATTCACTTCATTTTTAAATAAAAGAACCTGAAATAGGGTGGATTCTACATGCTGTGGTTCAGAGACTAGACAGTGAGAGCTAGACAATGCCACCAACTCTTGGCCAAAATTATTACTTAATTGGACAGAAGCAGTAGTTCAGAATAGACCCATTTTAGATATAATACTGACTTTTGAGAGTGAATATATGTAATTTTAGGAGAAGACTATAGTGCTTGCAGGCCTAGAGGTTTCTCTGGCATTTTATTTTATTTTATTTTACTTTATTTTATTTTACTTATTTTTATTTATTTATTTTTATTTATTTATTATTTTTTAAATGAAATTTATTGTCAAATTGGTTTCCATACAATACCCAGTGCTCATCCCAACAGGTGCCCTCCTCAATGCCCATCACCCACTTCCCCCTCCCTCCCACCTCCATCAACCCTCAGTTTATTCTTAGTTTCTAAGAGTCTCTTATGATTTGGCTCCCTGCCTCCCTGGTTTTTTTTTCCTTCCCCTCCCCCATGGTCTTCTGTTAAGTTTCTCAGGATCCACATAGGAGTGAAAACGTATGGTATCTGCCTTTCTCTGTATGACTTATTTCACTTAGCATAACACTCCAGTTCCATCCATGTTGCTACAAAGTAGTATTCCATTGTGTATATAAACCACAATTTCTTTATCCATTCATCAGTTGATGGACATTTAGGTTCTTCCCATAGTTTGGCTATTGTTGAAAGTGCTGCTATAAACATTGGGGTACAAGTGCCGCTATGCATCAGTGCTCCTGTATCCCTTGGGTAAATTCCTAGCAGTGCTATTGCTGGGTCACAGGGTAGATCTATTTTTAATTTTTTGAGGAACCTCCACACTGTTTTCCAGAGTGGCTGCACCAGTTTGCATTCCCACCAACAGTGCAAGAGGGTTCCCATTTCTCCACATCCTCTCCAGCATCTATAGCCTCCTGATTTGTTCATTTTAGCCACTCTGATTGGCGAAAGGTGGTATCTCAGTGTGGTTTTAATTTGTATTTCCCTGATGAAGAGTGACATTGAACATCTTTTCATGTGCCTGTTGGCCATCCAGATGTCTTCTTTAGAGAAGTGTCTATTCGTTTTCTGCCCATTTCTTCACTGGATTATTTGTTTTTCAGGTGTGAAGTTTGGTGAGTTCTTTATAGATTTTGGATACTAGCCCTTTGTCCGATATGTCATTTGCAAATATCTTTTCCCATTCCATCAGTTGCCTTTTAGTTTTGTTGGTTGTTTCCTTTGCTGTGCAGAAGCTTTTTATCTTCATAAGGTCCCAATAGCTCATTTTTGCTTTTAATTCCCTTGCCTTTGGAGATGTGTCAAGTAAGAAATTGCTGTAGCTGAGGTCAGAGAGGTCTTTCCTGCTTTCTCCTCCAGGGTTTTGATGCTTTCCTGTCTCACATTCAGGTCCTTTATCCATTTTGAGTTTATTTTTGTGAATGGTGTGAGAAAGTGGTCTAGTTTCAACCTTCTGCATGTTGCCGTCCAGTTCTCCCAGCACCATTTGTTAAAGAGACTGTCTTTTTTCCATTGGATGTTCTTTCCTGCTTTGTCAAAGATGAGTTGGCCATACTTTTGTGGGTCCAGTTCTGGGGTTTCTATTTTATTCCATTGGTCTATATGTCTGTTTTTGTGCCAATACCATGCTGTCTTGATGATTACTGCTTTGTAGTAGAGGCTAAAGTCTGGGATTGTGATGCCTCCCGCTTTGGTCTTCTTCTTTAATATTACTTTGGCCATTTGGGGTCTTTTGTGGTTCCATACAAATTTTACAATTGCTTGCTCTAGCTTCGAGAAGAATGCTGGTGCAATTTTGATTGGGATTGCATTGAATGTGTAGATAGCTTTGGGTAGTATTGACATTTTGACAATATTTATTCTTCCAATCCATGAGCACAGAATGTTTTTCCATTTCTTTATATCTTCTTCAATTTCCTTCATAAGCTTTCTATAGTTTTCAGCATACAGACCTTTTACATCTTTGGTTAGATTTGTTCCTAGGTATTTTATGGTTCTTGGTGCAATTGTGAATGGGATTAGTTTCTTTATTTGTCTTTCTGTTGCTTCATTATTAGTGTATAAGAATGCAACTGATTTCTATACATTAATTTTGTATCCTGCGACTTTGCTGAATTTATGTATCAGTTCTAAAAGACTTTTGGTGGAGTCTATCGGATTTTCCATGTATAATATCATGTCATCTGTAAAGTGTGAAAGCTTGACTTCATATTTGCCAATTTTGATGACTTTGATTTCCTTTTGTTGTCTGATTGCTGATGCTAGAACTTCCAACACTATGTTAAACAACAGCGGTGAGAGTGGACATCCCTGTTGTGTTCCTGATTCAGGGGGAAAGCTCTCAGTTTTTCCCCATTGAGAATGATATTAGCTGTGTGCTTTTCATGAATGGCTTTTATGATGTTTAAGTATGTTCCTTCTATCCCGACTTTCTTGAGGGGTTTTATTAACAAAGGATGCTGAATTTTGTCAAATGCTTTTTCTGCATCGATTGACAGGATCATATGGTTCTGTTCTTTTATTAATGTGATGTATCGCATTGATTGATTTGCTAATGTTGAACCAGCCCTGCAGCCCAGGAATGAATCCCACTTTATCATGGTGAACAATTCTTTTTGTATGCTGTGAATTTGATTTGCTAGTATCTTATTGAGAATTTTTGCATCCATATTCATCAGGGATATTGACCTGTAGTTCTCTTTTTTTGCTGGGTCTCTGTCTGGTTTGGGAATCAAAGTAATGCTGACTTCATAGAACGAGTCTGGAAGTTGTCCTTCCCTTTCTATTTTTTGGGATAGCTTGAGAAGTATAGGTATTATCTCTGCTATAAATGTCTGGTAGAGTTCCCCTGGGAAGTGATCTGGTCCTGGACTCTTATTTGTTGGGAGATTTTTGATAACTGATTCAATTTCTTTGCTGGTTATGGGTCTGTTCAAGTTTTCTATTTCTTGTTGTTTGAGTTTTGGAAGAGTGTGGGTGCTTAGGAATTTGTCCATTTCTTCCTGGTTGTCCAGTTTGTTGGCATATAACTTCTCATAGTATTCCCTGATAATTGCTTGTATTTCTGAGGGATTGGTTGTCATAATTCCATTCTCATTCATGATTTTATCTATTTGGGTCATCTCCCTTTTCTTTTTGAGAAGCCTGGCTAGAGGTTTATCAATTTCGTTTTTCAAAAAACCAACTCTTGGTTTCATTGACCTGCTCTACAGTGTTTTTAGATTCTATGTTGTTTATTTCTGCTCGGATCTTTATTATTTCTCTTCTTCCGCTGGGTTTGGAGTATCTTTGCTGTTCTCCTTGTAGTTCCTTTAGGTGTGCTGTTAGATTTTGTATTTGGGATTTTTCTTGTTTCTTGAGATGGGCCTGGATTGCAAAGTATTTTCCTCTCAGGTCTGCCTTCACTGCATCCCAAAGCATTTGGATGGTTGTATTTTCATTTTCATTTGTTTCCATATATTTTTTAATTTCTTCTCTAATTACCTGGTTGACCCATTCATTCTTTAGTAGGGTGTTCTTTAACATCCATGCTTTTGGAGGGTTTCCAGACTTTTCTCTGTGGTTGATTTTAAGTTCATAGCATTGTGGTCTGAAAGTGTGCATGGTATGATCTCCTTTATACTTATTAAGGGCTGTTTTGTGACCCAGTATGTGACCTATCTTGGAGAATGTTGCATGTGCACTCCAGAAGAAAGTATATTCTGTTGCTTTGGGATGCAGAGTTCTAAATATATCTGTCAAGTCCATCTGATCTAATGTTATCATTCAGGGCCCTTGTTTCTTTATTGATCCTTTGTCTAGATGATCTGTCCATTGTTGTAAGTGGAATATTAAAGTTCCCTGCAATTACCACATTCTTATCAATAAGGTTGCTTATGTTTGGGATTAATTGTTTTATGTATTTGGGTGCTCCCATATTTGGCACATAGACTTTTATAATTGTTAGCTCTTCCTGATGGATAGAGCTGTAATTATTATATAATGCCCTTCTTCATCTTTTGTTACAGCCCTTAATTTAAAGTCTTGTTTGTCTTATATAACTATGGCTACTCCAGCTTTCTTTTGACTTCCAGTAGCATGATAGTTAGCTCTCCATCCCCTCACTTTCAATCTGAAGGTGTCCTCAGATCTAAAATGAGTCTCTAGTAGACAGCAAATAGATGGGTCTTGTTATTTTATCCATTCTGATACCCTATGTCTTTTGGTTGGAGCATTTAGTCCATTTACATTCAGTGTTATTATAGAAAGATATGGGTTTAGAGTCTTTGTGATGTCTGTAGGTTTCATGCTTGTAGTGATGTCTCTGGTACTTTGTGGTCCTTGCAACATTTCACTCACAGAATCCCCCTTAAGATCTCTTGTAGGCTTGGTTCAGTGGTCATGAATTCCTTCAGTTTTTGTTTGTTTGGGAAGACCTTTATCTCTCCTTCTATTCTGAATGACAGACTTGCTGGATAAAGGATTCTTGGCTGCATAATTTTTCTGTTCATCACATTGAAGATTTCCTGCCATTCCTTTCTGGCCTGCCAAGTTTCAGTAGATAGGTCTGCCACTAGTCTTATCAGTCTCCCTTTAAATGTTAGAGTGTGTTTATCCTTAGCTGCTTTCAGAATTTTCTCTTTATCCTTGTATTTTGCCAGTTTCACTATATATCATGCAGAAGATCGATTCAAGTTACATCTGAAGGGAGTTCTCTGTGCCTCTTGGATTTCAATGCCTTTTTCCTTCCCCAGATCAGGGAAGTTTTCAGCTATGATTTGTTCAAGTATACCTTCAGCCCCTTTCTCTCTCTCTCTCTTCTTCTGGAATTCCTAGGATATGTATATTGTTCCATTTGATTGCATCACTTAGTTCTCTAATTCTTCCCTCATGGTCCTGGATGTTTTTATCTCTCTTTTTCCCAGCTTCCTCTTTTTCCATAATTTTATCTTCTAATTCACCCATTCTCCCCTCTGCCTCTTCAATCCGTGCTATGGCTGCCTCCATTTTATTTTGTACCTCATCTATAGCTTTTTTTAGCTCCTCATGACTATTTCTTAGTCCCTTGATCTGTGTAGCAATAGATTCTCTGCTGTCCTCTATGCTTTTTTCAAGCCCAGAGATTAATTTTATGACTAATATTCTAAATTTTTGTTCCGTTATATTGCTTAAATAGTTTTTGATCAATTTGTTAGCTGTCGCTACTTCCTGGAGTTTCTTTTGAGGAGAATTTTTCTGTTTTGTCATTGGGTAGTCCCTGCAGTGGCTCCAAACTGCAGGGCCCTTCCCCTGTGCTGTCCATAGAAACTTGTGTTGGTGGGTGGGGCCACAGTCAGACCAATGTCTTCCCCTAGCCCAACACTGGGGCCACAGTCAAACTGGTGTGTACCTTATCTTCCCCTCTCCCAGGGGCAGGACTCACTGTGGAGTGGTGTGGCCCCTGTCTGGGCTACTTGCACACTGCCAGGCTTGTGGTGCTGCTTCAATGGGACCCACAAGGTGCACAGGGACAGGAGGGGCAGGCTTATCCCCTTTTGCCTTCAGTGGTCCCCTGTGGGAGGGGCCCTGCAGCACTGGGAAGGAGGAAGACCTGTGGGAGGGATTGACCCACAGAAGCACAGCATTGGGCATTCACGCAGTGCAAGCAAGTTCGGTGACAGGAACTGGTTTCCTTTGGATGTTCTGCTGGAGGATGGGAGAGGGAAATGGTGCTTGCCAGCGCCTTTGTTCCCCTGCCGAGCTGAGCTCTGTCTTCAGTGTCTCAACAACTCTCCCTCCTGGCGTCCTCTCGACCTCCCCACTCTCTCAGAGCAGAGCTGTTGACTATAACATTCCAGATGTTAAGTCCCGCTGGCTATCAGAACACACTCTATCTGGCCCCGCTGCCTTTGCAAGCCAGACTCGGGGGCTCTGCCTTGCTTGGTGGGCTGCCCCTCCACCACCCCGGCTTCCTCCCACCAGTCCATGTAGCACGCACAGCCTCTCCGCCCTTCCTACCCTCTTCCAAGGGCCTCTTGTCTACCTCTTTGGCATTTTTAATATTACTAAGAATGTTCTGGGGAACAAGGAATTATTAAATTGAGTACTTCAGCTAAAACTCCCGTATTGGTTCTTCAGACTCTTTGGATTAGGAAACAATGAGGTGAGTAGTTGCATATTGATGATGACACAATTGTTTGTTTGTTCATAAGCAAGAAATTCAG
The DNA here is from genome assembly GCF_023721935.1 of Panthera uncia. NCBI lineage: Eukaryota > Metazoa > Chordata > Mammalia > Carnivora > Felidae > Panthera > Panthera uncia. Next base: position 148,411,207 of record NC_064811.1, read on the forward strand.
CAACAACTTAGATCCTGCTCCAGGAATATATTTGTCAAAGTGCTGTTGTAACTACCCAACTTAAGCATAATAGTAGAGAACAGTGTTTAAAGAACTATTGTTGAAAACTAGCATCTCTTGTAGTAGTACCCATCATTTTGTGTTTTTAACAAGTTTAATAAGGGACTAGTAGGCAAACTTAAGTTTGAGGATCATTGGTATACAAAAGATAACAATGTTTTTTTTTTTCCCACAGAAGGCAATTATTGCCCTTTTATACTCTAGTAATATCAACAACAGTACATTGTTTTTCATGTACTAAGCTAAAAGTGAGGAAGACAATAGATCAATATTGTCAACTTAGATAAATCAAATATAAGCAATTACAAATAACTAAGTAATCAATGTCTATATCTTTAGAATCTAAAAGTGAACTTAAAAACATCAAAGAAATGTTCTAAAAAATGTAAACTGCGGGGCGCCTGGGTGGCTCAGTCGGTTAAGCGTCCGACTTCGGCTCAGGTCATGATCTCACGGTCCGTGGGTTCGAGCCCCGCGTCGGGCTCTGTGCTGACAGCTCAGAGCCTGAAGCCTGTTTCAGATTCTGTGTCTCCCTCTCTCTCTGCTCCTCCCCTGTTCATGCTCTGTCTCTCTCTGTCTCAAAAATAAATAAACATTAAAAAAAAAATTAAAAAAAAAATGTAAACTGCTCTGCTAGTTTTCAAGAAAATAATTTTTGGGGTATACATTATATATACTTGACATGGTCTTCTGCAATAATAGAATATCCAAAATTGTTATCTAATTAAGTAAAGATATTTCAATGGGCCATGAAATGACAGGCTGTGGAACAGGGGTTGAATAATAATTATGTATATATAGAGTGCATATCTATAGATTGATCTTGGAAAACATATAGACAAAAATATCAATAGACATTAATATATAGGATTCCCTTCAATCATAAACAAACATTGACACTTAAACATTATGTTGACATCACAGATATGTAAAAGGAGAACATTCACTCTCACATTAAAATGAATGATACTCATAGGAGATAAGAATAAAATAAAGATATATATCACTACCAATGTGATCAGTGAAGTACAAACTTCATGTCTGAGTGTTGTATATTCAACCTGTATAATCTATGTTAACTTAGGATCTATATTTAATCTTTGACAGGTATGAAAACTCACAAAACAAGTACTATACAAATATAATCTATGGGACAAATAACTGAATAGATACACATAATCCTGTTAATAATTGTCACTACTGGGAAGAAGTATGAGATTAAGGATAAGAAAAGAGTTTTCATTCTTTAGAAATATGAATTGTTTAAAAATGAGCATGTATCCTTGAGTTACTTTTTAAAATTTTAATGACAATTAAAATATAATTATGATTTAGATATCCAAATATATTTACATAGATACTTGGTAATGTTCCAAGAAAATATTTAGTCAATTTAAAAAGATATCTGTGTTAGGGGTGTCTGGGTGGCTCAGTAGGTTAAGCATCTGAATCTTGATTTTGGTTCAGGTCACGATGCCAGGGTCATGGAATGGAGCCCCTCGTGGGGCACTATGCCCAGTGTGGAGACTATTTGGGATTCTCTCTCTCCCTCCTTCTGCCCCTCTCCCCTATTCATGTTCTCTCAAGATATCTCTGTTAAATACCATAAAAATCAATGCAATATCTGTCTTTCTGTCTGTCTCTATCACACTCTCTGAACACACACACACACACACACACACACACACTAAATAAAATTATTTTTTCTTAATCTTCAAAACATATACAAACTAATTATATTATGAAACTTTTGTTTGAAAACCAGTTAAATTTGTCTCTAATATTTTTATAGCTTTCAATGGTATAAATGAATACAATCCAGAAATTATTTCCTATGAAAATAAGATTTATACATGAGAATTGCTCTGGAAGAACACCTACCTTTTCACAATGGGGATGATTATAAAGTTAAAAGTACAACACTGTTGAAAATGGAATTATGAAGAATAAGGGTAAAATAAGAGTAAAAAAGTGTTTAAATGAATGGTAATATGAGATCATTTTCAAACATAGGATTTTTAACTCCCAGAAGCCACTTTAAGGAGAAATGATTAATGGTCCTTAAAATTCATTTTATGTAGTGTTATATTGTTATACACTTAACTATAATACCTCTTTTTTCATATTAATATATAACAAAAGATAAAAATGTTAAATGATGCTTTTCCACAGAGTACTAAAAGATATATACAGAGCGACATCAAAAAGGAGAGTTACAGAAACAACTATTTATATAATAATTACATACATTTTCCTGCAGGAGTAGCTGTGGTGTTTTTGGTAATTATTTATTAGTAACTAACACGGGCCATAGAACAACCAGGGCCATCCCTAAATGTATTTTTGTCTCATACACCAGTAGCAACTCTCTTTATGCTTAGTACACCCATTTTGTATTGCCATACTTAAATATTTCCAATGAGCTATTCTTATGTTTTTAAATGTGGAAAAATTTCTTCAGTTTTTTAATTGAAGTATAGTGGCATATAACATTATGTTAGTTTCATGTGTACAATATGATGATTCAATATTGCAAAATAACCACTGCAATAAGTCTGTCATCTGTCACCATCTGTCACCATACATAAGCAAACTAGTGTGAGTGTGTGTGTGTTTGTGTGTGTGTGTGTATGTGATGAGAACTTTTAAGAAATACTTTCTTAGCAACTTTCAAATGTGTAGTTCAGTGTTATAAAATATAACCACCATGCAGTGCATTACATCCTCATGACTATTTTATAAATGAAAGTTTGTATCTTTGGACGCACTTCATCCATTTCACCCATCCCATACCTCTGGAAACCATCAGTTTGTTGTCTTTATCTATGAGCTTTTTTGTTTGTTTTGGGAGATTTTAAATTTTTATTATTGTTAGTGTTTATTATTATTATTATTCCACATACAAATGAGAATAATATGGTTTATCTTTCTTTGTCTAACTTATTTCACCTAGCATAAAGCTGTCAAGGTCTATCCGTGTTGTTAAAAATAGCAATGTGTGTGTATGTGTATAGACCACATTTTCTTTACCCATTAATTCATTGATGGACACTTAGGCTGTTTCCATATCTTGGCTATTATAATTAATACTACAATGAACATAGGGGTGCATGAATATTTTTGAGTTAGTGTTTTTGTTTTCTTTGGATAAAAGTTCAGAAGTGGAATTGCTATATAATATGGTAATTCTATTTTTAATTTTTTTGAGGAAACTTCACATTTTTTTCTATAGTGGTCGCACCAGTTTACATTCATACCCACAATGCATAAGGGTTCCCTTCTCTCCACATCCTTGCCAACAGCTTTTTATTTCTTGTCACTTTGATAAAACCATTCTAACAGGTGAGAGGTAATATCTCTTGGTTTTGACTTGCATTTCCCTGATAATTAGTGATGTTGAGCACTTTTCCATGTACCTATTGGCCATCTGTATGTCTTCTTTGGAAAAATGTTCACTCAGGTCTTCTGCACATTTTTAAATGTGATTGTTTTTTGCTATTGAGTTGTATGGATTCTTTATATATTTTGTATGTTAACTCCTTATCAAATCGATAAAAAAATATTTCATCCCATTCCAGTTTTCCTTTTCATTTTGTTGATGTTTTCTTTTCCAGTGAAGAAGCTTCTTAGTTTGATGTGGTTCCACTTGTTATTTTCTGCTTTTGTTGCCTTTACTTTTGTAGTCAGATCCAAAAAAATCACTGCCGATACTATATCAAAGAACTTATAGCCTATGTTTTCTTCTAGGAGTTTTATGATTTCAAAATATACATCCAAGTCTTAAACCCATCATGAATTATTTGTGTATGCTTAAGATATGGGTCCAGGTTCATTCTTTGGCACGTGGCTGCCAAGTTTTGCCAACATCATTTATTGAAGAAACTTTCCTTTTCTCAGTGTATATTCTTAATTCCTTAATCATAAATTAATTACCCTTATATGCATGGGCTTCTGAACTCTATTCTGTTCCATTGATCTATGTGCCTATTTTTATGCCAATATCATACTGTTTTGAGTCTATGGATTTGTAAATATAGTTTGAAATCAAGGAATGTGATACCTCTAGTTTTGTTCTTTTTCAAGATTGCTCTGGCTATTTGGAGTCTTTTGTGAGAGAAGATATTTGCAAATGACATATCTGATAAAGAGTTAGCATCCAAAATATATAAAGAACTTATACAATTTAATGCCCAAAAAACAAACAATCCAATTGAAAGCTGTTTTTAAATATATATAAACAATATTGACAAGCCTCTAGCTAGATTCGCCAAGAATCTTGGCTCTCTATCCTGTTCCATTGATCCTATGTGTTTACTTTTGTGCCAGTACCACACTGTTTTGATTACTACAGCTTTGTAATATAACTTGAAGTCTGGAATTGTGACACCTTCAGCTTTGCTTTTCTTCTTCAAAGTCACTTTGGCCATTTGGGATCTTTTGTTGTCCATATAAATTTTAGTGTTTTTTTGTTCTACTGTGAAAAATTCTGTTGGTATTTTGATAGGGATTACATTAAACCTGATTGCTTTTGTAGTATAAGCATTTAAAAAAATCTTTGTTCCTTCAATCCATGAGTATGGATTATCTTTCCATTTCTTTGTGTCATCTTCAATTTCTTAAGAAATAGGCAGCAGAGGGGCGCCTGGGTGGCTCAGTCGGTTAAGCGGCCGACTTCGGCTCAGGTCATGATCTCGCAGTCTGTGAGTTCGAACCCCACGTCGGGCTCTGTGCTGACAGCTCAGAGCCTGGAGCCTATTTCAGATTCTGTGTCTCCCTCTCTCTGACCCTCTCCCGTTCATGCTCTGTCTGTCTCTGTCTCAAAAATTAAATAAACGTTAAAAAAAATTAAAAAAAAAATAGGCAGCAGAAATGAACAGACATTTCTCCAAAGAAGACATCCAGATGGCCAACAGACAAAAAGATGCTCAACATCATTTATCATCAGGGAAATGTAAGTGAGATATCACTTCACACCTGTCAGAATGGATAAAATCAAACACACACACACACAAAACAGTACATGTTGACAAGGATGTGGAGAAAAAGAAACTCTTGCACTGTTGGTGCAGTCACTCTGGAAAACAGTATGGAGGTTCCTCAAAAAGTTAAAAATAGAACTACCCTATGATGTAGCAATTGCACTAATTCACCCCCAAAATACAAAAACAGTAATTCAAAAGGATACATGTACCCTTATGTTTATAGTAACATTATTTATAATAGCAAAATTATGGAAGCAGCCCAAGTCTCCATCGATAGATGAATGGATAAAGAAGATGTGATATATACACGTAATGAAATATTATTCAGCCATAAAAAGAATGAAATCTTGCCATTTGCAATGACATGGATGGAGCTAGAGAGTATAATGCTAAGCAAAGTCAGTCAGTCAGAGAAAGACAAATACCATATGATTTTACTCATATGTGGAATCTAAGAATAAACAAACAAATGAGCAAAGGAAAAAAGAGAGAGAGAACCAAGAAATGGACTCTTAGCTATAGAGAACAAACTGACGGCTACCAGAGGGGAGGTTGGTAAGAAGGGATGGGTGAAATAAGCAATGGGGATTGAGGACTACACTTATCATGGTGCACACTGGGTGTTGTATGGAATTGTTGAACCACTATACTGTATGCCTGAAACTAAGATAACACTGTAAACTATACTGGAATTTAAAATAAAATTTAAAAAGACCCAACTTTTAGTTTAATCGATTTTTGTAGTTTCTGTTTTGTATATTTATGCTCTAATCTTTGTTAATCCCTTCCTTCTGCCAACTTTGAATTTCACTTGTTCTTATCCTACTTCCATTAGATGTAAAGTTAAGTTGTTTGTGATTTTTCTAGTTTCTTGAGGCAGGCATTTATTGCTATGAACATAACTCTCAGAATTGCTTTTGCTGCATTCCATAAGTTTTGGTATGTTTTATTTCCATTTTCATTTGTCTTAGGGTATTTTTATTTACCTTTTGACTTGATTTTGACATATATTTAGATTTTACAGTTTTGTTTGTTTGTTTGTTTTGGAACTGATTTCTACTTTCATACCACTGTGGTCAGAAAAGATACTTAATATAATTTCAGGATTCTTAAATTTATTAAGACTTGCTTTGTGGCCTAACCTGTGATATATCCTGGAGAATGTTCCAGGCTGACTTGAGAAGAATGTATATTCAGTTCTTTGGGATGGAATGTTTTGTAATATCTGTTACATCTATCTGGTCCAACATGTTATTTGAGGCTGATATTTCCTTATTGATTATCTATCTGGACTACCTCTCCATTGACATAAGTGAAGTATTAAAGTCCCATACTACCATTGTATTGCTGTCTTTTTCTCTTTTTAGTCCTGTTAACATTTATGTATGTAGGTGCTTCTATGTTGGATGCATAAATGTATACAAATGTAATATCATCTTGTTGGATTGACAGCTTTATCATTATATAATATCCTTCTTTGTCTCTTATTACAGTTTTGTTTCAAAGTCTATTTTGTCTGATGTAAGTATAGCTACCCCAGCATTCCTTTGGTTTTCATTTGCATAGAAGATATTTTTCCATACCTTCACTTTCAGTCTGTGTGTGTCCTTAAATCTGATGTGAGATTTTTGTAGACAGCATATAGATATAGACAGGTCTTTTTTTTTTTTTTTTTCCAGCCATTAAGCTGCACTATGTCTTTTGATTGCAGAATTTAGTCCATATACATTTAAAGTAATTATTGATAGGTATACACTTACTTTTTGTTCATTGTTTTCTGAATGTATTGTAGTTTCTCTCTGTTTCTTTCTTCTTGTTCTCTTCATTTGTGGTTTTATGGACTTCTTTAGTGGTATGCTAAGATTCCTTTCATTTTATCTTTGTGTGACTGCTATAGGTTTTATGTCATCATCATGAGGATTATGTACAACATTTATTACAGTCCATTTTAAATTGATAACAATTTAAGTTTGAATGAATTCTAAGGCTTTACATTTTTACTCTCTCCAACACTTTAGGTTTTTGATGTCACATTTTGCATTTTTTATCTTGTGGATGCCTTAACTCATTATTGTAGTTATAGTTATTTTTGCGACTTTTATCTTTTAACCTTTATATTAGCTTTATATGTAATTAATTTACTACCTTTACTATATATTTACCTTTACCAATGAGATTTATACTTTCATATATTTTCTTGATACTAGTTAACATCCTTTCTTTTTTAGCTTAAAGAAGTTCTTTTAACATTAATGGTGATGAACTCCTCTAACTTTCTTGTCTGAAAATTTCTTTTATCTTCCCTTCAATTCTGAATGATAACTTTTCTAGGTAGAGTATTCTTGGCTGGAAGTTTTTTGTTTTTTGGTTTTTTTTTTCCTCAGTATTTTGAATATATTGTGCCACTCCCTTTGGCTTGTAAAGTTTCTGCTGAAAAATCTGATATTAGCCTTATGACCTTTCCCTTGTTCATAAAAAATTATTTTTCCCTTACTGGTTTAAGATTCTCTCCCTGTCTTTAACTTTTGACATTTTAATTATAAGGTGCCTTGGTGTGGATCTCCTCAGGTTCATCTTATTTAGAATAGTCTGGGCTTTCTGGATGGATGTCTGTTTCCTTCTCCAGGCTAGGGAATTTTTCCATCATTATTTCTTCAGATAAGGTTGTTTTTTTCTTTTTTTGTTTTTTTTTGTCTCTTTCTCTCTCTTTTCTCCTTTTGACATCTGTATAAGCCTTGTTGTTATCCCATAAAGTTTTCTTTCTTTCTTTCTTTCCTTTTATTTTTTCTTTTTTTTAATTTTTTTTGTGTGAAAGAACACAAAGTAAAAAAAAAAAAAAAAAAAAAAAAAACAACTACCATTTTGCCAGATGTAATGAAATTATTGGTTTAGAAAGTATTATCAGTAAGTCCAAAAACTATTAGAAGAGTGATTTGTAATAAAAAAAAGACTTTTGTATGGTTCTAAAACCATTCTACAAAGACTACTTTTGTTAGATTCTGTTTCGACAAGCTTGTTACAAAGAACATTTTGAGGATAAGTGGGAATTTGAATATGCACTGGATATTAGATGGTTTAAAAATAATAATAATTGATTTTGTTAGATCTAATGTTATTTTGACTATGTAGGAAAATACTTCTTCAGAGACGCTTATAAAAGTATATGGAATGTAATGTCATATTTTCCATAATTTGCTTTAAAAAAGTTTTAAAAAATTTTTAGAAATTTAACAGCCCTTGTTATATATGCAACGGTAGCATATTTAAAAATAAAAACTATAACACTCATACAAAACAAACAAGAAAATAACTTTACAGTTTAGCTCTGAAAAAAATGATGATTACATGTCATCCAAAATGGATGGAAGTTCAAGGAAATTTGTTTTTTTTTTGAAGTGAAAAATGAATAAACTAGATAAGAAAAGAAACAATAAAAAAGAAGAGACAAAATAGTAGGTAAAAGGTACTAATTAAGGAAGTAAGATAAAAGATCTTTTATCTTAGGTACTAATTGAGGAAGTAAGATAAAAGATAAGGTAAAAGATAGTAGATAGTTTCTATAAAGTAAGAAGAGGAAACAGTCTTTGAAAGCTGATCATCTGTATCTGACCTTCTGAAACATAGAAGCAGAGGATATTGATGTACAATATACAAAAGATGATTTGTCTCATGGCACTGTGATATGTGTATAGGTAGCTAATGTTCTGAACAAAAACACAGAATAATGGCATTATTCTCACTCTTAAACGCTCTTCTTGTAAAACCCATTTGTATGGGAATCAATTCCTTTATAGTATAGCTCTCACAAGACCTTCTCATGGACCTCTGCCAGCCCAGTGAAGTAGATATTTTCCTTTATGCACAACATATGTTCCTATTCCCTTTTCCCAAATATGCTGGGTTTGTAGAGAAAATCACATAATGCTTACCCTAAAACGTGTTGTTTACATACTATACATATCTCGTTTCATACCAAATGTTCTTATCTATTCCTCATAGAGTGGTGCAACCCTCCTCAGCTCTCCTCCCACCACTTCCCTAAGATATCTCTTTGATCCTATCTTGAGACACTTTCAAGAAAAGAAGTTATCAAGATAATCATGAGGTAACATTTTATGAAATAGTTTCCAAATTTTTCTTCCCCCAATTTTTTTTCCTCCAGTCCTCCAATGAATTATCAATTTAAATCACAGAAGTTACTTAGAAAGTACTCTGTTTTACATTCATTGTTTATATCTGGAGTCAAGCCAGTTTCATTTTCCAACCTGGTAGAATTTTGGTAGAATCTAACCCAGTCTTGTGCAAACAATATATATATTTTTTCTGTATCGTATAAAACATTTAAAAAAATTTTTTTTAAATGTTTATTTATTATTGAGAGAGAGAGACAGAGCATGACTGGGGGAGGGGCAGAGAGAGAGGGAGACACAAAATCAGAAGAAGGCTCCAGACTCCAAGCTGTCAGCACAGAGCCTGACGTGGGGTTGGAACTCACAAACCGTGAGACCATGACCTGAGCTGAAGTCAGACATTTAACTGACTGAGCCACCCAGGTGCCCCTCTTATGAAACTTTTCTTGATGTAAGATATTTTTTTAACAATAATGTATTTTCTCTATGTAAGTTTTAGAGCATGAAATCATTTATATACTTCAGGTTAAAAGGAAGATTATTATAAATCTTTAATCCAATATGGTAAATAAATATCTTTTCTGCATATTTTGAGAATAATACTCTTAGTTAATTGAAATCGTTCTTTTGGTTTTATTAGTCACATTGTAAAGTGCTTAAGTATTCTGTATTTAAATAAAATAATAATAATAATAATAATAATTTTAAGAAATAAAATGGTAAAGTACATCGGTCATTTCTACGAACCAAAAATATACAATGCGATTCATTTTTGATGGAGCAACTTCTAGTCAAACCATAAAGAAAACAGTGTGAGAATTTTAGTATTGTATTTTCCTGCTGATGTTTTGAGTATTTTAGAATATTGAAGTCTAAAGTTGTTTTCAAATAAATAGTAAATGGATATGTTTTTGAAAAAATAATTGAAGAAATATGTTACCCTGTTATAGTATTTAAGTAGGATCCATGATCTAAAATGAATTGGTAAATGCTAAAATGAAAGCATTAAATGTAAAAAAAAAATTTCTTTTGTAACAATAAAATTATATGTTTTAAAATTAGTTGATTGCTTATATTTCTCTCTAAAATGCTTGCCCCAGGATGATATTTTTTCCATAAAAAATATGTAAAATTTATTAGTTGTACCCAGACATAATATGAGATATTTATTAATTTTTCCTAATTATATTTAATTTTAAAATAGAAAATGTAAATTCTCTACAGAGTGCATGTAAAATTGCAGATAATTTTACAAATAGCAGAGATAAAATGAGATTTTGAATGTACATGTATAAATAACATTTACATAGTATTTGGTGCTTCATTTTATGAGTGTAATCATTAGAGACATATATATGTGATATCTAAAATAACCTTAGTTATAATTTTGAAATAAACTAAGCAAATACTTAAATATAATACAGTGCTTTTTAATTAAAAAAATTTCTTTTTAATCTTTATTTATTTTTGAGAGAGATAGAGACAGAGCATGAGCAGGGGAGGGACAGAGAGAGAAGGAGACACAGAATCTGAAGCAGACTCCAGGCTCTGAGCTGTCAGCACAAAGCCCCATGCGGGGCCTGAAACCACAAAACCAAGTTCATGACCTGAGCTGAAATTAGATGCCCACTGACTGGGCCACCCAGGCGCCCCAAATATAATACAGTTTTTAAATTAGATTTACATCTAATTTGGATATGCACATAGCAAGATTCTGTTATTTGGCAAGAAATAGTATTCCATATCATATATTATAACTTATGTGATACTAATATATTTTCTTGGGATATTTTATATGTATTGAACATTTAATAAAGGTTTGTTAATAAAGGTTCCACACATTGAAGGCATGTTATTAACTGTTATAGTGGATATATATGGAAATAATTCCTATGTGTGTGCTTGTGTGCATGCTCCCCTGTGGTCAAATTTTAAAAGAGCTTCTAAGCTACAAAAGTCAAAGGAAGGTTTCAATAAAAGGATTTTAATTTTCACATGGAGTTCTAAATATACAATAAAAATAGAAATAAATAAATCCACTAGATAGCCAGACTCAAGCAGTTATGGTAACAATTAATTTGAATATGAGATCCAAATGGGATCACTCTATTAATTGTCCAACTAATACATTAACCCATGATTCTTCTTTCTAACCTTTAGGACCTTGATTTGGTAGAAGTGAATGTAAGTATCAAATTCCTTAAATATTTCAAAATGTGAAGACAAATTCAAACCATATATAAACTTTAAATAAAGAACTGAAACGTAACTGTCACCAGGGAATATTAATAAACACAATGTAAATAAAACACAATGTTTCCATTTAAGTCTGTTAACAGTGGTAGCTAATTAGTTGAAATGTCCCTACAGATCAGATCATAAGCAGCTTAAGTTCTAAAAATATCATGGCAGACTTGTGGCTTTGTTTCTAGCATATTAAGAACCTAAAAGTTGTCACACACGATTTTTCAACAAGAAAAAAGATTAAAAAAAGATAAACTGAAATCAGTGACTTTTTTGGGAGCCATCAGAGAGTTGTAGTCACAGAACAAATTGTCATCTGAACTCCACAGGCAAATATAGGGGGTCACACCTAGGATCTGCTTACTTGGAGCAGAAGTTACTTAAGCCATAAACTGGTAGGAACATTTTAAGAGTAATTTTGATGAATTCTAGGGCCTTATTTTGAGAGAGACAGAGAAAGTGCGAGCAGGGGAGGGGCAGATAAAGAGGGAGAATCTCAAGCAAGCTCTGCACTGTCAAAGCCTCAATGGGAAAAAAAAAAATATTTGAACAGTCTCATCAAAGCAAATACAAATAGCAAACAACCAGAGGAAAATATTCTCAACAACTCTTGTCATTAGGAAGTTGCAGATTGGGGTGCCTGAGTGGCTCAGTCGGTTAAGCGTCTGACTTTGGCTTGGGTCATGATCTCAGGGTTTGTGAGTTCCAGCCCCACATCGGGCTCTGTGCTGACAGCTCGGGGCCTGGAGCCCCCTTCAGATTCTGTGTCTCCCCCTGTCTGCCCCTCTGCACTCTGTCTCTCACATTGTCTCAAAAATAAATAAACATTGAAAAAAATAAAAAAATAAAAAAAAAAGGAAGTTGCAGATGAAAACAAAAAAAATACTGTTACATACATCTAAGAATGGGTAAAATCCAGGGGCACCTGGGTGGCTCAGTCTGTTAAGCATCCGACTCTTGATTTCAGCTAGGTCATGATCTCATGGTTTGTGAATCCAAGCCTTGTATCAGGCTCTGTGCTGACAGTATGGATCCTGCTTGTGATTCTCTCTCTTCCTGTTTCTATGTCCCTCCCATACTCTCTCACTCTTTCTGTCTCTCAAAAAGTAAACAAACAAACAAACAAACAAAGGTAAAATCCAAAAACTGACACTATCAGTTGCTGGTAAGAATGCAGAGCAAGAGGAACTCTCATTAATTACTGGTAAAGGACAATGGCACAAACACTTTGAAAGGTATTTTGTAAGTTTCTTACAAAGCTAAATATAATTTTGCCATAAAATCCAGCAATCATACTCCTGAGTGTTTATGCAAACAATCTGAAAATTTGTCGGTATAATTACCATCACATGAATGTGGCAAACAGATTTATTCTTAATCACCAAAAACTAGAAATGACCTTCAATATGTAAATGAATAAACAAACTGTGTTATATCACTATAAGGAATATCATTCAGTAATTAAAACAAACAAGCAAAAACTATTAAGCAATGAAAAGACATGGATGAACCTTAAGTACGTACTGCTAAGTGAATGAAGTCAGTCTGAAAAGTTTACATAGTATTTGACTTCGTTTAAATGAGATTCTGGAGAAGGCAGGAAAAAGACAATAAGAAGACTAGTGGGTGGTAGGAATTTGTGGCAAGTGCATTGTTCCCCATGTCTTAGATGTGGGCCGTGCAAAGGGACATACTGCCAAAGAGTACAGTATAAAAAAGGGGAAGGAGTAACTTTACAGTGAAGAAATTGGACAAATGCTATCAAGACAGTTGATCAAAGTCAACATCAATTGTAATAAATCATGTTAATAGTAGGTACCCTTTACATGATATGATGAAATGGTATGCTATTTTCGTGGCTGTCCTCACAAAAATGCATACTCTCGGTCTAATTATGAAAAGAATCAGATAAGCCTTAATTCAGGGATATTCTACAAAACACCTGACCAGAAATACACGAAAGTTTTTGTCATCAAAAACAATCCCACCAGGGCCCCTGGGTGACTCCGTTGCTTAAGTGTCTGACTTTAGCTCAGGTCATGATCTCACAGTTAGTCAGTTCCAGTTCTGAGCTGTCAGTGCAGAGCCTGCTTTGGATTTTCTCTCTCCCTCTCTCTCTCTGTCCCTCCCCCACTCTCTCTTTCTCAAAACAAATAAATAAACTTAGAAAAAAAGTCCCACAGACAAAAGACCCTAAGAAGGCATGGGGGTTTATTGTAATGTGGAATCCTGGATAGAATCTTGGAACTAAAAATAGACATTAGATAAAAATGCTAAAGTCTGAAAAAAGCATAGACTTTGTTTAATAACCTGTCATTATTGGTTCATTAACCATGTAAATATACCATATAATGCAAGATGTTATAGGGAAAAAATGGGCATGGGAGTATATGGGAACTCTCTGCACCGTATTTGCAATTTTTCTGTAAATCTAAACCTTGCCTAAAAAAAAGTTGATATTAAAAAAATGATTAAAATATCATGGCAATCTTGCGCCTTTCATATATTTATGCCTCCAATGCTACTAAATATAGAATTAATGAAATGGCTCTTCTGTTAAAGATAGGAAGAAAGAAAACACCTTACAAGGAAGTGACTTTATGCAGTTTTCTTTTTTAAACTATTCAATACAAATGTTCTCTGACAGAATTTGTTTTACATTATTAAATCTGAAAGTGTTTTCATACCTCTTATACTAATGCCAAAATTAAGGAGCCAGAAAAGGTATCCATTTCAAAGGAAAAAGGAAGTGGTTATCTAGTTTCTTATGCAAAAGCTTGTGTTCCCGAAAAACAGAAGTGAATCAGACAGAAGATAAAATGTTAGATTAAAATTGATGACAAAAATTACTTTGAAAGACTTAGAAAAAAAATCTAGAAATTCATGATGTGTGTTTTCTGTTTTTCTTGCTTGCTGGGAGACAAATGAAAGCAAAGTTACCATACACATGTTTCTAAAGATATGGGATCACACAAAGAAACACTGTTTCAAACACTCTAAACACTCAGCTTCCCTCCAAACCCATTTATTTAGAAAATTGTTTCCTGTTCGGTGTAGAAGAAAATATATTTTGTTGTTAAAAAGAATAAACTGAAAATTAAAGAAACCATTTGTTGTCTTTAAAAATAATAATAACTATCATTTATTAAATACATAGGGTATGGAAGGCATTGCCCTAAATATTTAAGCTGGGATATCCCATGTAACCATCAAAACCTTAGTAGGGCATAGACATTACTATTTTATTTCATTCTTATTTTACAAAAAAAGAAACCAAATGTATGATCATTTACCTACATATCTAGTATGTATGAGTGCTGGTATTAGAATTTAGGAATAATGCTTCAGACTGATGCCTACTTTGCCCTCTGGTCATAAGTCAACAAGACAACTTAGCCTACAGAAAAACTTTTCCTCAATCCGGGAGGACATGATATTTGTAAATATTTATGCATCCACCTAAAAATATAAAACGACCTAAAGATAACAGACCTAAAGATAGAGCAGACATATATAGCAGACTTAAAGATTGAAAAAGACAGCAAAGAATAAGAGTTGGAATTATTAAAAGATAAGATCGAGAAGCCTTTAGTAGGCTCACTAAGAAAAAGAACGTAAATAAAGTCAGAAATGAAACAGGAAATGTTACAACTGATACCACAGAAATACAAAAGATCATAAGGGACTACTCTAAACAATTATGCACTAACAAGTTGGACAACCTAGAAGAAATTGATAAATTCTTAGAAACATGCACTCTCCCAAGCCTGAATCATGAAGAAACAGAAAATCAGCATATACCAGTAGTAGTAAGGAGATTGAATCAGTAATCAAAAACCTCCCAACAACAGTGCAGAAACAGATCATTTCACTGATGAATTCTACCAAACATTTAAAGAGTTAATACCAATCCTTCTCACACTCTTCCAAAAAATAGGGCAAAAGGGAACATATCCCGTGAAACCAAAACTAGATAAGGACACTACAAGAAACCAAAACAAAACAAAACAAAACTACAGGCCAAAATCCCTGATGAACATAGATGCAAAAGTCTTCAACAAAATATTAATAAACTAAATTCAACAATACATTGGAAGAATCATACACCATGATCAAGTGGACTTAATTCTTATGATGCAAGGATGGTTCAACACACACAAATCAATCAATATTATACACCACATTGAAAAAAATGAAGGATAAAAATCATACAATTAACTTAGATGAAGAAAAGGAATGTGAAAAAGTTTAATATTCATTCATTATAAAAACTCAACAAACTGGGTATAGAGGAAAAATACCTCAACATAATAAAGACCATATATAACAAGCCCATAGTGAGCATCAAACTTGGTGAAAAACTGAACACTTTTCCTCTAAAATCAGGAACAAGACAGATATGTCCATTTTGCCGCTTTTATTCAACATAATATTAGAAGCAATTAGGCATAAAAAAGACATAAAATGAATCCAACTGAGAGAGGAGGATGTAAAACTGTCACTATTTACAAATAACCTGATTTTATATATAGAAAAGCCTAAAGACTCCATCAAAAAACTGTTAGAATAAATGAATTCAGTAACATTGCAAGATAGAAAGTCAAGATATAAAAATCAGTTGCATTTCTATACACTATCAATGAACTATCAGAAAAAGAAATTAACAATCCCATTTGTAATTTTATCACAAAGTATAAAATACCCAGGAATAAATTTAATTAAAACGGTGAGACACTTATGCTCTAAAAACCAGAACACAATAATGAAAGAAATTGAAGAGGACACAAATAAAAAAAGAGATATCATGCTCATGATTGGAAGAATTAATATCATCAGAATGTCCATACTACCCAAAGCAACCTATAGATTCACTGCAATCCCAAGCAGAATTCCAATGGCATTTTTTACAGGTATGGAAAACAATCCTAAAATTTGTATAGAAACACGAAGACCCCAAATAGTGAAAACAGTCTTAAGAAAAACCATAGCTGGAGGTATTACGTTCCTGATTTCAAACTGTATTACAAAGCCTTAGTATTCAAAAGTTTATGCTATTGTCATAAAAACAGACACATAAATCAGTGGAACAGAATAGAGAGACCAGAAATAAGCCCAAGCATAGATGCGAAGTTAATTTGTGACAAGGGTCCCAAGAATACACTGGTGAAAGGATAGTCTATTTAATAAACAGTGCTGGAGAAACTGGGCAGGCAGCTGCAAAAGAGTGAAACTGGACCATATCCTGTCTTATACCAAACACTAAAATCAACTCAAATTGGACTGAATTCTTAAAGATTAAAGACTTAAAGATTAAACACTTGACTCTAAGACCTTAAACCATAAAACTCCTAGAAGAAATAAGAGGGTAAGATCCTACACATTGGTTTTGGCAGTGATTTTGGGGTGTGTGTGTGGGGGGGGGGGTTGATACTAAAAGCAAAACCAGCAAAAGAAGAATAAACAAATGGGACTATATTACAGTAAACAGCAAAAGAAACCAATGAAATGAAAAGATTACCTACTGAATGGTATAAAATATTTACAAATCATGTATCTGATAAGGGGTTAATATGCAAAATATATGAAGAACTCACGCAGCTCAATATGTAAATATCCAAGTAGTTCAATTAAAAAATGGGTAGAGGAACTGAATGCATGCCTTTCCAAAGAAGACATACAGATAACTAACAGGTACTTGACAAGGTGTCCAACACCAGTAATCATAAGGGAAATACAAATAAAAACAACAGTGAGATATTATTACCTCATAACCTGTTAGAATGGCTATTATCCAAAAGATGAGAAATAAAAAGCACTGGCAATGATGTGGAGAGAAAAGGGACCCCTTGTATGTTGTTGGTGAGAATGTAAACTGATGCAACCACTATGGAAAACAGTATGAAATTTTCTCAAAAAATTAAAAATAGAATGACAATATGATCCAGTAATTCCACTATTGGGTATTTATCTGAAGAAAACAAAATCACTATCTTGATAAGAAATATTCACTTTCATGTTCATTGCAGCATTATTTACAATAGTTAATATATGGAAACAACTTAAAGTGCCCATCCATGGATGAATGGATAAAGAAAATATGATTATATATATTTTTAACTACAATATTTATTAAAATATTGTAGGTAAATATATAATTATTAAAAAAATACAAAAAGATCACATTTACCCTTTACCTAGTTTCCAGAAACAGTAACTTCTTACAAAAACTGTAGAACAATGGCACAAACAAAATATTGATGCTGATATAATCCATGATTTTATTCAGATTTCTTCAGTTTTATTTGTACTCATTCATGTGTGTAGATGTATTTAATTCTATCAATTTTATCATATGTGCAGATTTGTATATTCATTATCAGAGTCAATAAATAGAGTCAAGATGATGGATAAGAGGTTCCTGACTTTCCCTCCTCCTCCTGACTGATGCTAAATATGCAGCCGCACATGAATCAATTCTGTTTGATAGAAATCTGGAAACTAGTGGAATCATTCTAACATATTGGGTAACTGAGAAAACACCCACATTGAAATGGGTAAGAAAGGTTGAGATACACTCTAAACCTGACCCCAGCACAGTGCCTTACAGTTGGAAGGGAATATTAACTTCCAATTTTTTTCTTTGTAGTGAAGGGTTTGGATCACACATTTATACTCCGATTTCTAAGGCTTTGAAGGAATGGATGGGCCTCCATTACCTACCTGTGATAGCTGTGATAAGGCTCAGCATTCACAATTCCCATAGGACCAAACTATCCAAAGAAGAAGTTTTTGAATGGTGTGCAAACAATTCTCACACCTATAACCTGTTCTTAGTGTAGAAAGAACAGGAAAAACCACTCATCACCCCTTTCTCTGTGGAAGGAATCTGTCTACTTTCATAGCTTCTGCCTAAGGATCTGCCTTCTAATTAGCCTTTACCTATTTGGGTGCTGACTGGAATCTTCCTGGGAGCATGAAAACGCTAATAAGCACTTCGCCTATAATCTCTCTCCAGCTTCTTCCAACAATAAAACAAAGTCACCAGCTTCTCCCCAAAAGGATGTCCACACAACCAGCACCCCAACTTTAATGGCTGCCATCCAAAGGACAGGCTCCCAAATCAGCTAGCTCCCACCACCGACAGGTCTTGAATTCAGTACCTGTGGGACTCTAGCAAACAAAGAAGCAGTGTTTAAATGGGAGTATGTGTACTCCCTGCAGATAAACACTGAGCTCAGAGAAGAGGAGGGAGATAAAAACACCCATCTCCCAGTTTCTCTCTGGAAGAGACATGGTGCATACTTTTTCATCTGTTGCCTGAAGCTCTGGCTTCCAATAAGCCTACATGTG
Source organism: Panthera uncia (assembly GCF_023721935.1). Classification (NCBI taxonomy): domain Eukaryota; kingdom Metazoa; phylum Chordata; class Mammalia; order Carnivora; family Felidae; genus Panthera; species Panthera uncia. Next base: position 148,429,973 of record NC_064811.1, read on the forward strand.
AGAGCTTACTGGGATCCTTCTAGGAACATGAAAGAGCTGGTGGGCATCCAAACCAAGTTTCCAGCTGCTCCCTAGCAGAAGCTTTTTACACACCTAGCACCCCAAATGTTGGGGCTGTCAAACAAGAAACTGGTTCCTCAATCCCCTAGCTCTGGTAGCTGATGGAACTTGGCATATTAAAGAGGCAGTCTGTATGGGTGCACAAGCATTCCCAGTAACTATGGCCTCTGGCTCAGCATAGAATGAGGAAGCAAAGCCACACAGCCCTTGATTTCTCCCTGATAGGGTTAGGCTGCATAGCTAACATCAAGAATTTCTCAGCTGCTGACTAAAGGTCAGGATCCCAATTAGTTTGTATCAGAGAGCTAAAGGCAGGCAATTAGTTGCTGTACAGGAACGCAAACAGGTATGTGGATATTTCCCAAACCTTTGGGACAGTAACAGGTATTAGCACTCCCTAATCTACCGAGAGCCGCAAAGAACAGACACAGCATCTTGGACAAACACAAAGGTTGGAGAGACAACCGAGAGCGTAGGCTGGCTGATTGACGAGGTTCATCTCCTACAGAAGCCACTCTGTCAAGGCTGGGAGAGGTGGCTATTTTATGTAACGGGTAAAAACCAATGCAGAGAGTGTCAAGGAAAATCAAGAATCAGGGAAACATGTTCCAAACAAAAGAACAAAATAAATCTTCAGAAACTGACCATAAAGAAGCAGAGATGAGTGCTTTACCCAAAAGAGAGTTCAAAATAACATACATATAAACATAATAAATAACATACCGATGATCACTGAGATAAGGAGAGCAGTATATAAGTCAAATGAGAATTTCACCAAGAGACAGAGAATATTAAAAAGTACCAGAGATCATAGAGTTGAAGAATATAATTACTGAAGTGAAAAATTGAGTAGAAGTGTCCCACAGCTAACTAGGTCAAATGGAAGAAAAGACCAGTGAATTTAAAGATAAGAGAATAGAAGTCATACAATCAGAAAATCAAAAAGAAAAGAAGAATGAAAAATAGCGATGACAGCTTAAGGGACTTATGGGACATAATACATGCTTTACAGGTTTAACAGGAAGAGAAGAGAGAGGGAAAGGGTGCAGAAAGCTTATGCAAAGAACTAATGGCTAAAAACTTCCCCAAACTGTACAGACATCCAAATGCAGGAAGACCAAACAATATCAAAAAGGAGAATCTAGAGACTTGTAGAAACACAGACTATAATTAAATTGTCAAAAGTTAAAGACAATCTTAAAAGTAGCAAGAAAAAAAGTGGCTTGCTATGTACAAAGGAACCCCATAAGATGAGTACCAGTGGATTTTTCAGCAAAAACCTAGCAAGTGAGAGGCAATGGGATGCTATATTCAAAATGCTGGGGGTGGGGGTGGGGAATGCCAAAAGAATATTTTACCCAGCAAAGTTGTCCTTCAGAATTGAAAGAAAGCTAGATACTTTCCCCAAAACAAGCTGAAGGAGTTCATCACCAATATGCCAGCCTTACAACAAATGGAGTAAAGGGAGTTCTTTAAGCTGAAACTAAAAGGATGTTAATTAAGAATATTAGGTGAATATATAGTTAAATTTCGAAAACACTAACATTGGAATAGACGTGTGGAAATCACTTATAATTTATAAAAAGTTTAAAAGACAAAAGCATGAAATTACAATAGCTACAAAATTTGTTAATAGAGACATAATATAAAAAGATATAAATTGTGATATCAAAAACATTAATGAGGAAGAAAATAAAAATGTAGAGTTTTGTAGGCAATTAAGTTGTTACCAGCTTAAAATAGGCTGTTATGTTTTATGTAAGCATCCTAATACTTTAAAATAAAAAGCTCTACACATACACAAAAGATAAAGAGAACTGTATCAAAGCATACATGAAAAAAATCATCTAATCATAAAGAAATCAAGGAAGAGAGGAAGAAAGGAAAAAATAATACTACAAACCAGCCAGAAAGCAATTAACAAAATGATAGCAGTAAATCCACACCTATTAATAATTATTTTAAAAGTAAATGGACTAAATTCCCCAATCAAAATACACAGAGTGATTGAATGGTTAAAAAAATAAAAAGCAAGATCCAATTATAGCTACCTACAAGAGACTCACTTAAGCTTTAAGGACACACATAGACTAAAGTGAAAAGATGCGAAAAATATTCAATGAAAATGCAAACAAAAAGAGAGCAGAGGTGGCTATACTTATCCAGACAAAATAGAATTTAAGTCAAACTGTAATAAGAGACAGAGAAGGTTATTACATAATGATAAAAGTGTCAATTCTAACAATTACAAATATGTATACATCCAACATCTGAGAAGCTAAACAAATAAAGGATATATTAAAAGATTTGAAGGGTGGGGCACCTGGGTGGCTCAGTCGGTTAAGCAGCCGACTTCGGCTCAGGTTATGATCTCGCGGTCCGTGCGTTCGAGCCCCGCGTCGGGCTCTGTGCTGACAGCTCAGAGCCTGAAGCCTATTTCGGATTCTGTGTCTCCCTCTCTCTGACCCTCCCGTGTTCATGCTCTGTCTCTCCCTGTCTCAAAAATAAATAAAACGTTAAAAAAAAATTAAAAATAAAAAAAATTTGAAGGGAGAAATACACAACAATACATAATAGGGGACTATAATACTTAACTTTTGATAATGGATAGATGATTCAGACAGAGAATCAACAAGGAAATAGTGGACTTGACTATGTGTTAGACTAGATTAACCTAACAGACACACAGAATATTTCATCCAGTAGCAGCAGAATACATATTCTTCTGAAGTAGACACAAAACATACTCCAAGGTAGGTTGTACGTTAGGCCACAAGTCTTAACAAATTTAAGATTGAAGTCATACCAAATATCTTTTCTGACCACAACGGTATGAAATTAGAAATAGGCAAGAGGAAAATTGAAAAATTTACAAATACATGGAGATTAGACAACATATTCCTGAATAAACAATGGGTCAAGGATGAAGTTAGTAGGGAAATTTAAAAATCCTAAGACACGAAAACAGAAACATAACATACTAAAATGGGATGCAACAAAGGAGTTCTAAGAGGGAAGTGTGTAGCATCAAATATATACATTAAATAAATAAATCTCAAATAAATCTCAAATAATCTAAAAAACCACAAGGAACTAGAGAAAGAAGAACAAACTAAGTCTAAAGTCAGCAGAACTAAGGAAATAACAAATAACAGAGTGGAAATAAATGAAGTAGGAGGGTGATAGAAAAGATTACCGGAACGAGGAACTGTTATTTTTTTTTCAAACATAAACCAAATTGATGACCCTTTAGCAAGACTAACAGAAAAAAAGAGAAGACTCAAATAAAATCATAAATAAAAGAGAAGACATTACAACTGAAATAACAGAAATACTGAGAATCATAAAAAAATACTCTACTATGTACAATTATACACCAACATTTTGGACACCCTAGAAGAAATGAGTAAATTTTTAGAAACATACAACCTACCAACACAGAATCATGAAGCAATATAAGATCAAAACAGACCAATTCCAAGGAGGGAGATTGAATCAGTAATCAAAAACCTCCTAACAAAGAGAAGCCCAGCAGCAGATTGCTCCCCTGGTGAATTTTACCAAATATTTAAAGAAGAATTAATATCATTCCTTCTCAAATCATTCCCCAAAATTGGAGAGGATGGAACACTGTCAAACTCATTTTACAAGGGCAGCATCACCCTAATATCAAAGCCAGAAAGGGACATTGCAAGCAAAGAGGATTATAGGCCAACTTTCCTGATGAACATAGATGCAAAACTTCTCAGCAAAATATTAGCAAATAGAAGTGAACAATACATTAAAACGATCATACACCCAATCAGAATTTATTCCTGGGGGGAGAGCGGATGCAAGGATGGTTCAACATATACAAATCAATAAAACTGATATATTACATTAACAAAACGAAGGATGAGAATCATATAGTCATCTCAATAGATGTAGAAAATTATTTCACAGAATTTAACACCATTTCATGACAAAACTCTCAATAAGTTGCACATGGATGGGATGTACTTCAACATAATAAAAGTCATATAAGCCAAATCCACAACACGCTCAATAATAAAAAGCTAAAAGTTTTCCCTCTAAGATCAGGAAGAAAACAACAATGTCGCCCTTGCCATTTCCATTTGACATTGTACTACAAGTCCTAGCTAGAGCAATGAGGCAAGACAAAAAAGCAAAATGCATCCAAAGTGGAAACGAAGAAGTAAAATTGTCTGTTTGCAGATGACATAACATTATATACATAAAACCATAAAGACAGCACCAAAAAACTGTTGCAGCTAATAAACTAGTTGAGTAAAGTTAGTTGAAGGATACAAAATCAATACAAAAAATCAGTTGTATTTCTATACACTACTATAAATGATCAGAAAGAGAAATTAAGAAAATAATCTGACTTATAATAGCACCTGCCAAAATAAGCTATCAGGAATAAAATTAACCAAGGGGGTGAAAGATGTGTACACTGACAATTATACACATTGATGAAGAAGACACAAATAAATGGGAAGATATTCTGTGTTTATGATTTGAATGAATTAGTATTTTTCAATTCCAAAACAGCCAAAGTGATCTACAGATTCAGCTTAGCTCCTATCAGAATTTCAATGGCACTTTTTACAGAAATAGAAAGAAAACAAAAATTCATTTGAAGCTAAAAGACCCCAAATAGATAAAGCAATCTCAAGAAAAAGCAAGAAAAAGCAAATCTCAAGAACAAAGCAAGAAGCATCATACTTCCGTATTTGATATATGTTACAACATAAGTGGACCTTTACAAAATTTTGCTTATCGAAAAAAAGGAAACTTTGTGCACAGTTTGTGGGAATGTAAACTTGTGCAGCCACTGTGGAAAAGAGTATGGAGTTTCCTCAGAAATTCTAAAAAAGAATACTATACGATCCAGTAATTCCACAGCTGAGTATTTATCCAAAGAAAATGAAAACATTAATTTGAAAAGATACATGCACCCTTATGTTTATTGCAGCATTATTTACAAGAGCCAAGATATAGAATTAAGCCAAGTCCATCAATAAACTAATAGACTAATAAGTGAGGTATATACATTCAATGGAATATTACTCAGCCATGAAAAAAGAATGAGATCTGCAACAACATTTACAACAGCATGGATGGAACTAGGGGTATTATGCTAAATGAACTATTTCAGAGAAAAACAAATACCATATGATTTCATCTATATGTGTAATCTAAAAAACAAAACAAATGAGGAAAGAAGCAAATAAGCAAGCAAACAAAAAAGTAGACTCTTAAAAGCAGGGAACAAACTGGTGGTGGCCAGAGGGGAGGTGAGTAGGGGCATAGGTAAAATGGATAAAGGAGATGAAGACATACAAACATCCAGTTATTAAAAAAGGAAATCACTGGGACTCCTAGTAAATCACTCCACTGGGTGGCTCAGTCGGCTGGGCATCCGACTTTGGCTCAGGTCATGATCTTGCAATTTGTGAGTTTGAGCCCCATGTCTGGCTCTGTGTTGACACCTCGGAGCATGGAACCTGCTTCGGATTCTGTGTCTCCCTCCCTCTCTGCCCCTCCCCTGCTCATGCTCTGTCTCTCTCTCTCTCAAAAATAAATAAATGTTAAAAAAAAGAGTAAATCACAGAGATGAATAATACAGCACAGGTAATACAGTCAATAATATTGTAATGATAATGGTCGGTGGCTCCACTTATTAGAGGTCAACACTGAGTAATGAACAGAGTTGGTGAATCATGTTGTATACCTGAAAGTACTATAACACTGTATTTTATAGTTCAATAAAAAATAAAAAATTACAATAACAACATTTTTTGCTTAGTGAAATAAGCTAAGACACAAAAGGACAAATATTTATGATTCCATTTATATGAAGAACTCAGAATAGCCAAATCATAGAGACAAAGTAGACTGTTACCGTAAGTTGGGACTGGGGAAAAGGGAAGTTACTATTATTATTATTTTTTTAACATCTATTTATTTTTGAGAGAGAGAAACAGAACACAAGCAGGGGAGAGGCAGAGAGAGAGGGAGACACAGAATCCGAAGCAGGCTCCAGGCTCCAGACTCTGAGCTGTCAGCACAGAGCGCCATGCAAGCCTTGAACTCTTGAACTGCGAGATCATGACCCAAGCCAAAGTCAGACGTTTAACCAACTGAACTACTCAGGCGTCCCAGGGGAAGTTACTTATTTAGTGGGTACTGAGTCTATGTTGGAGATTATGAAAAGATTTTGGACGTAGGTAGTGGTGATGGTTATACAACATTGTGAAAGTAATTAATGCCACCAGATTGTGTACTTACAGATGGCTAAAAATGATATTATGTTATGTATAGTTTACCGTACTAAAAAATACAGATAAAAAGCAGAAAATCGTTCCATGACCTGTACTCATTTCTCATGTTGCCTTTTTATAACCACACCAGACTTTCTCTCCCTCCATCACTGCCCCATCCCTCCCCTCCTACCCCAGTCCCTAAACACTGGAAACCACAAATCTGCTCTCTATTTCTAGAATTTTGTCATTTCAAAAATACTAAAGATGTGGAATCATACAGCATGAAGCCTCTGGTATTGGCTTTTTTCACTCAGCATAATTCCTTGCAGATACTTTCAAGTTGTGTGAATTGTTAATTGATAGTCTTGTTCTTTTATTGCCAAATAGTATTGTGGAGTTATATATATCACATTTTGTTTAACAATTCATCCTTGAAAGACATCTGGACCTTTCTGATTTTTTGCTCTAATAAAAAATAGCTTGTATGAACATTCCTGTATAGGTGCTTATATGAATATGTTTTTATTTCTCTGGGATAAATGCCCAAGAGCGAAATTTCTGGGTCATATAGTAATTGTATGTTTAGTTTCAAAAGAAACTGCATTTTTTTTTTCCAGAGTGGCTGCACCATTTTCCATTTCCACTAGCAATATATAAGACAGCTTCTCCACATCCTCTCAAGCATTTGCTGTTATTACTTTTTATTTTCACCATTCAATGAGAACCTGATGAATATTTTGGGATTCTCCTGTTCCCTTGACCATAGAATCTCCTTTTGCACCCCTCTGCTTGCTTTTGCACAGAGGTGAGGCAACAGTGCACAGGTCTTAAGAGCCATTGGTGATTTTCCTACCTTGTTATACAGGGATGTATATGGGATATTTTGTCACTTAGTTTTGGTTTGTTTTTTTTTTTATAGATATTTATCATGGCTTTTGGAGTTTGCTATCCTAGCTGCTCTGTTTTTACAAGGAAGTTAGGGGAGATAATCTTATCCTATGCCTCTACCATATTCCAAGAATTATTTATATGGAGCTGCATCTAAATGCCATGAAAGTCATTGAAACTGCACTACATTCTTATACGTGCACATATGCAACCCTTTGTGATGGTCTAATCTGAAGATTTCACCTGACTTTTACTTGCATGGATTGAGAGTTTTGCTCATTTATAATCCCGGAGGCTTTCAAATGATTTTTGTTATATTTTTCTCAATCATAAATTATCTCCCTAGTAATCAGAGCACATCTTTGAAAAATAATTTTAAAATAAACAGGTAAGATGATGTATCTTCTGAAATGTTACATATTTCAGAAATCTTCCTGTTAACTTGGTCCACAAATGAATGAAATTCTTGGTTCTCAACATTTTTCGGTGTAATAGTCCCCACAATTCTCAATTGAATTGGGAATTTGAAATTCTAGAGAACACTAAAGTCAGCATTATTTTATTTTTCTTTATACATTCTGTCCTTTTTAGAGATCTTGAAAATCTAGATTTTTAAGGAATATTTTAACTTTGGCAATTTAACATTTTCCATACCAATTTTTCTTAAAGGACCTGCAGGTTATAGTGAAACATATTTTTATGAATCACCATGGGTCTTTTGTCAGCTCAGTAGAATTTTAATTACCTTTTTCAGAGTTGCTTAGTTTCAGATGTGATATTTTCTTTCTTAGAAATTTCTACTTGAGTTTTAGTTTTATCTCTATTTCTCCCATATTTCCCATTTTCTTTCTTTGCATTTTATTTCCACTTTAAAAAAAAATGTGCATTACTATAGTTAAAACACTTGCTTGGCTTTGTCCAGAATAATTCTAATTGTAATTTCAACTGTTGCAAATTTTAATTCAGATATTGCGTTTCAGTTTCCTATGAACACATCTCTTCTTTTTTAGTTAATCTCTCTTTTTTCATCTATTTATATTCCATTTCATAATCTTTGGCTACAAAAAAGTAATTGATCAACTTATTTTTGTAAATGTGCTGAAAGTGGCTTCTGTAAAGAGAAACATTCTCTTCGCCTTGTAATACAGACTTTTTGGACTCCCTTATAAGGAGCAATCTATACACACATAGCATTTCCCTTTATAAAGTTTGTCTTCCACATCATACTATCTACTTGGGTCTGATCAAATTTGCACCTGAGAGATGCATTTGAAAAGTCTGATTAATGTGCCTCATTCTAACCCATTGCTTTTTTACTGTGGGCTGCACAACTGTTGAGATGTTTTAAAGTAATTTAGTTAAGCTTCATCTCCAGAGATTCTGACTCAGAAGTTCTGGGGTTTTATGTATTCTACAGGAGATGTTGACGCATAGATAAAATTGGAAGCCATTGTTAGAGTTCAATTTATCAGCATTTTATCTAGTGAGTCTGTTCTTTGGAAATGAGATCTTCAGCTTGGCCCACAACTAACGTTTCTGATAGTAGATGCAAAAAGATAGGCTAAAAGTGACATAAACAATACCCTATTTCCTTAGAAAGATGTACCTGCTAAGTAGAAGTAATCCTTTCAATTTACCTATTTACTATATATTAAATTACTTGAATGTATAGATAAGGAAAAATAGAAGGACACATACATACATACACACATACTATAGTTTATAAATATATTTGCATATCAGAGGAGAAAGGATTGCCGGATCTGTGGATTTTTTTTCTTTAGTTTCCAAAGTACCTCAGCTACACCACAAGGTGTCCTTATCTGGAAAAGCCAGTTAATCTCCTGGATAAGGTCTCTATTTTGTCACCTCTCAACTGAAACAATTTTATAACACATACATAATAGAAGTGTCTGCATGTAGTACAAGACATATCATAAGAAATGCATTGAATGCCTATTATATGCCAAGGTACCTTCCCATAGGAAATTCAGTTCATAGTGAGAGTAAAATATGTAAATAAGGAAAAAAATAAGCAAAATAAGCACATGTACACACAGTACATTTTTAAGGCGCTTTGAGATTTGGAACCACAGGGAACAATTCTTGGAAGAGGTTACAAATGGATTTCCTTTCTGTCATATTTCTTTATTCAAATGTAATATAATACAATCTAACGTTGATAACAGTTACGTCTTTTGTGAAAAACCAGACCCCAGAGAACAACGCAAGCTGAGTAATATAGCATGGAATTTGTGCAGCATTCCAAAGAATTAAAGTACATGCTTCATTATCATTAAAACTCTACATAGTAAAACAAAACAAAACAAAAACAAAAACAAAAAATAACAAAAAAAACCCTATAAATAAAATCTTACAATTGGAGTTTATCTCTCACAATAAATATATTTTTATAAAAATTACATTTTGATTAGTGGGCAAGCACAGAATAAGTACAGGATTTAATGTTATGATTAAAAATACATTTTGTAGTGTCAATTCTCCATTTCAGAGAAGCACATACTGATTTTTCAATATTAGGTATGCAAATACGTTGGGACAAAAGCCATGTCAATACTCATAGATGTATTTTTGTTGAATACCTATGTTCCCTTTGAAATGGGAGCATCAGAAATGAATGAGATATAGGCCCACCTCTTAAGGAGCTTGCTTAACTGGGTGTTGTATGGAAACCAATTTGACAGTAAATTTCATATATTAAAAAATAAAAAATAAAAAAAAATTAAAAAAAAAAGGAGCTTGCTTATACTTCTTACTGAATTAAAATGTTTTCCCTTAAAATAAGCCTATTACCTTATGCATAGTTAGAAATAAGATTTTTTTTTCCCGTTTGCTACTTTCCAATACACTTGAAGATTAGGGTATCTGGGAAACAAAATAAAATTTACAAAATTTGGCAGGTTAATCTGGTTGTCCTAATACATATAGAGGGTTTTATTAAATGGGTTCACAGTGTGGCAGTCCCGTTGATTACTCCCTACTTTGAATGTCTAATACACTACTTTGCTTCATCATCTATTCAATAATTATTAGAAATGCTGTATAGCACTTTGGTAAAAAAAAATGGACTTCTGAGTCATGATATTTGGGTTTGCTTTTCGACTGTATGAATCACATAGTTATGTGAAGTAATGTGAAGACTTAGTTTCATCATCTGGAAGATGGGCATAGTCATAGAACTTTTAAGATTGCCTGGGAGAATCAATTCAATAACCTACATTGGACTCATTTCAAAGTTACTCTTCATCTCCCTGCTCACGTTCTCTAACTAGAGACTTGCATTCTATGTATTGTTAGTGGCACAATCACTAACCTAGTCTCTCAACCTACACCTAGGAACTCTTTAAGTCTCTGAATTCCCTACTGGGCTTACCAACTAGTTAAAATTAAATCAATTTTTAATATCGCTTGGCAATGCCTTCTCTTCTCTGTTCTTATAACTCCTCTTGTACGTTTCCTCAAATGTGAATTACTGAAGAAGACTTCATACACATTGTTTAAAATGAACGGTCTAAAATACCTATCTTAAGAGATTTGTCTTAGTCCATTTGGGCTCCTGGAACATAATTACCAGTTTAAACAACAAATATTTATTTCCCACAATTCTTGAGGCTGAGAAGTTTAATAAGGATGCCAGCAGATTCAGTGTCTAGTGAGAGCCTGCTTTCTGTTTCACAGATGGTGTCTTCCCTTAATGTTCTCACATGGTGGAAAAAAACAGCTCTCAGGGGTTTCTTTTATAAGGGCACTAATCCCATTCTTGAGGGCTCCACTTCCAATGCCTAATTACCTCCTACACACCATCACATTAGGGGCTATGATTTCAACATATGCATGTTGGGGAAACAAATAATCCATCACATTCCATACATAGCCCCCCCCCCCCAAATTTATTCTTTCTCACGTGAAAAATACATTCATTTTATTCTAGTAGTTCCAAAAGGTTTAACTCTTTTTAGCATTAACTCTAAATTTCCAAATGTCATCTAAATATCATCTAAGTTAGATGGTGTGAGACTCAGGGCATGATTTGTCCTGAGGCAAATTTTCTCTTCAGCTGTGAATGCATGATATCAAACAAGTTATGTACTTCCAAAATACAGTGTGCTGCAGTCATAAAATATGGCATTCCCATTCCAAAATGATGAAATAAGAAAGAAGAAAGGGATCATGGATCTCAAGTAAATATAAAACCTAATAGAGGAAATTCTACTAACTTCCATTAAAACTTAAGGCTCAAAAACAATCCTCTTTGGCTAAATGCTCTGCCTTTCAGACTCAGTGGGGCAGAGATCCCATTGTGGACCCACTGGAGTGGAGAACCTGTTTTTGGACCCACTGGACAGCATGTCACTCCCACATCCCAGTGGGGTGCTGTTCATGCGGTGGTTTTCTTGTTTTCTTTTTTCTTTTCTTTTCTTTTCTTTTCTTTCCTTTTCTTTTTTTACCTTTTTTTAATGTTTATTTATTTTTGAGAGAGAGAGAGAGAGACAGACCATGAACAAGGGAGACACAGAACCTAAAGCAGGCTCCAGGCTCTGAGCTGTCAGCACAGAGCCCCAAGCAGGACTCAAACCCAAGAAATTTGGAGATCATGACCTGAGCCAAAGTCAGATGCCTAACTGACTGAGCCACCATGGCATTCCCATGAAGTGGTTTTCTGAGGTGACCTCACCCCTGCATGCTTCTGTTGTCAGGATGGGAGTTGAGCTGGATCCCCATAGCTCCCTTGGATGTTGGCCCCATCCTTTGAAACTAAGATGGACGTAGCCCTGTACCTGGGGCCTGTGTACTCTAGGTCTTTGATGGGAATGACAGCCACGATGATCTCTGAATCACCTTTGGCATCCTTCTCTTGCCTTGAAGAATAGTGTATGTTTACATGCAAATAGCTTTATGAGCCCCCAGGTGCCCCACAAATATTATAGTTCATCCACTCTACTAGTGAGAAAAAAAATTTTTTTTCCAGTTGGGGCAATTTTAAATAATGCTGCTGTAAGCATTTTTTGTAGTTGTTTTTGGTTGAGATAAGCACTTGAACTTGATGAATGCAATCCATCTCTGAATACTAAATATTTTTCTGAATTAATATAGAATTCTATACTAATAAGAATTGTTTTAAAAGTTTTCTTCTGTTACTGAATTATCTCAATTCCCTTCAGTATTATCAACTGTTGCCACATTGGTCTTTTTAGTATTGTAAGTTTTTCTCATACCTCAGGTCACCTTTAGTTATCTGTACTTACTTTTGAATGCAGGATATATAAGTTTAGTACAGATAGTTTTAAAGGGTTATTTTTGTAGGCACTTATCAAATTTCTTCATTGTACAATTGCATGGTTGATATGTCAACAATAATGTACTCATAACTCTAGTGTGAGTAGAAAACCAATAGGCATAAAAAGGAAAGCTTTGACATGTTAAATCATGGAAGACTTACTCTGGGCATTATATCCACATTAGGGTGTCCTGACCTTACCATGTGGTCAGTCAGTCTTCAACCAGTTCTTTGGTTCCAACCTGTGGTATATATTCCCCCATTCACACTGAAGTGAGCCAGTAGTTATTGGGAACACATATACAGATAGATATTTGTTTACATATCATTATTATTTCTATCTCAATTTTCACTTTTTTTCTTCCTCTTTCTGGAACTTTTAATGAGAGTGTGGTTTTGATTGCCCACTTTGACTTTTCTTTGAGTTCTGGCTATAACACTATGGCTACGTATATATTCTGTTTTTCAAAAATTTATTATTTTGGTCTTTTTTAAAATAAGTTTTTGTTTCTTTTTTAAGTAAGTTTTCATTTAAATTCTAGTTAGCATACAGGGTAGTATTAGTTTCAGGTGTACAATTTAGTGATGTAACACTTACATACAACACCCGGTGCTCATCACAAGTGCCCTCCTTAATGGCCATCACCTATTTAAACCACCCCCCCACCTCCCCTCTGGTAGCCATCAGGTTTTTTTCTCTATATTTAAGAGTCTGTTTTATGGTTTGCCTCTCTTTTTCTCCTATGATCATTTGCTTTCTTTCTTAAATTCTACATATGAGTGAAATCATATGATACTTGTCTTTCTCTGACTAACTTATTTCACTTAGCCTAATGCACTCTAGCTCCATCCGTGTCGTTGCAAATGGTGAGATTTCATTCTTTTTGATGGCTGAGTATATATACACCACTTCTTTATCCTTTTTTCAGTCGATGGACATTTGGGCTCTTTCCATAATTTGGCTATTGTAGATAATGCAGTTATAAACATCAAAAATCTCCCACCCCAGTGGGTCCTGAAGGTGTAACTGTAGAGGCAGCTTTTAGGCAACAGGCTTGAGCAATGGAAACTTGATCAAGGCAAAAGGTCCCTCAGTGACCACCAAGCGGAATGCAAATAGGCTGATTAAGTGACCTACCTGGAAATAGCCATACGACCTAACTAACCAATGGGCTACTTACAACCAGACATAGTTACAAAAATAGGGAAAATTCCATACCTTCCCATACTCCCTCACTCCCCCCCTACAACTGTGGCCCTTACCACTGCCTCCTAGTAGACAATCTCAGCCTTGCTATCCTGCCCACCTTCTCCCTCATGGTGTATTTAATAAACCTCTATCTCCTTTGTTCTGCTTCCAGTGAATTATTTCACTGCCCTCATTGCTGGCTCCCACCTGATTGGGTAGCTCCACATTTGGGGGCCCCCATCTGATCAGGAGAGATACCACAGTAACTGCCACCCCAATTTTCAAAACTCAGAACCTAAATGAAAATAGATCCTCTACCTAACTGAGCTTGAAATGTTCTTGACTCTGATATTCTCTATTCTCTATTTAGAACTGGTAGTTTCTTCCTTAATGTGCCCAAGACTAACCATTGATGCTTTAGACCATTTCTTAAGGCATGTCATAATCTAGTATCACATTCTACAGCCAATTACCTTTAGACTCACCTCAACATTCTCTTCAGCATCCCCTTTGTACTAGAAGTCATTCCTCTCAACCAAATGCCTTCTCTCAACCTCTCCCAATGGATATTCAATGTCTCATTCTTCGAAAGTCATTCCATCATTCAAACTTAAGCACACATCTTTCCCTTACCAGTTTTCTGCAGCTATATTAATGGTTGCTTCTTCAGCATTTGTATATATTGCATTCAGGAATCGATTTGATCTCATTAATATATATTTACTTGTGCTTTTGTTTAATATTTTCATAAATATTTATTCAAATGTCTAAAAAGAGATTTTATTTACTGTGACATATAAGACCCAATAAGAAAAAATGCCCATAGATAAATCTCTCCAAATCCATATATGTTTTTTAAAAATGGGGAGTGCCGTGGGGCTCTGTGCTGACAGCTCAGAACCTACTTGGGATTCTCTCTCTCCCTCTCTCTCTGCCCCTCCCCTGCTCATGCTCTCTCTTTCTCTCTCTAAATAAATATACCTTTAAAAAAATGTTTTAGGGGCACCTGGGTGGCTCAGTCGATTAAACGTCCAACTTCAGCCCAGGTCTCATGATGTCCTGTTGGTGGGTTGGAGCCCTCCTCCTGCTCTGTGCTGATAGCTCAGAGCCTGGAGCCTCCTTTGGATTCTGTATCTTCCTCTCTTTCTATGACTCCCCCACTCGTGCTCTGTCACTTTCTCTCAAAAAATAAATAAACATTAAAAAAAAAGTGCTTTAAAAATATGGGGAGGGAGTGTGTGAAAATGAGTTAGGACTATAGCTTTCTTTTGATTTATGTTTGCATACTATATATTTTTCCATTCTTTCACTTTGAGTTTGCTAGTGTCTTTAGGTTTGAAGTGAATTTCTTATAGACAGCATATTGAGAGTCTTGTTTTCTATTCATTCAGCCACTTTGTCTTTTCATTATAGAATCCAGCCCATTTTCTTGTGTGTGTGTGTGTGTGTTTTAGTGTAATGTTTAGATTCTTTCCTCATTTTCTTTTGTGTATTTACTATCAATTTTTTTCTCTGTAGCTACCATGAGTTTTTTTCTGAAAGATTGCCACCATCCTAGCTTACATTTTTTTCCACTGCATTTGTGTAATATTTTGATGACTACATAAAGAGTTTGCATGGCTGTAATGTCTCTCTGAGCTTACCCTTAACATTTAGATAAACTTAAGGTTTTTTCCCCGCCCAATTTTAGTACTTCATAAATAATCAAATAAAATTGTGGGAAATTTACTTAAATCTAGGCATAGTTAACATCAGGCTCTGTCAGATATTTTACAATTTTGTGGCTGTCAGGCTGATTACAGCAAGATATATTTGCTGATCTTCTTTGGGCTAATAACCTAGATAATTAGTCAGCTAGTGGTATGTAAATATTAATACTATTCATATAATTCTTTAGGAAAAAACTCTATAGGAGGAAAATGGTGAATTTTGAAAGGAACAGGGGAAACATGTTATAATAATAATATTATTATTATTTTGTAATTGATAACATAGGCTTTCAAATGACAACAGAAGATATTTCTGGAAATACTGGTTTCAGAGTCTATGAAATAGAGCTTTTGTAATGAAAATAGTTGATGTAGTTTAGGGAAAACCTTCATAGAAAAGTATTTATTATTTATTAAATGTAATAACTGTTATGCCTTTCACTCATGTATTCTAATTTACTAATCAGGGACTTTCAAATTCATGTTTGTCAATATCTACTAGAAAATATATAAATTTGAAGAAAAAGGTTTATCTATTATAAAGTTTTAAAAACTAAATGCTTTGATTAGTCATTGATTATTCCTATATAAAAAAGGCAGCTTAATGTTTTAAACATGAAAGTGTAATTTATTAATGTTTATTTTTATTTTTCAAAATAATTTTTATTTCTGTTTTATTTATATATCCATCTATTGTTTATATATTTTGTATTTATAGATAACATTGATTAATAGATTTGAAAGGGAAAACTTACAAGATTACAAGCTTTTAAAAAAAATTCAAAGTTTTTTTAATGTCATTTAATTTTGATAAAGAGAGTGCATGCAGGGGCAGGGCAGAGAGAGATTGAGAGAAAGCATCCCATGCAGGCTCTGCACTGTCAGCACAGAGGCTGACTCGGGGCTCGAGATCATGAACTGTGAGATCATGACCTGAGCTAAAATCGAGTTGGACGCTTAACCGGCTGAGCCACCCAGGCATCCCAACAAAGTCCAAATTTTTAAAAGGGTATGTTTGCATTATACATCAATGTCATTGAGATAATAGCTGATATGTATGTACTTTTACTCATTTTTAAATTACTTTTCAATCTTATGTTATCATAGGTCATTGGGATTTCCCTTTCTCCAGAGTGAGACTCACAAGTAGGTTAAATCACAAGACGTTGAATCATAACCATTCATATAACTGTTACATGTACTGAATTTTGACGTTCCAATTTATATGTTGAAACCCTAATCCCAGATATGATGGTACTTGGAGATAAGCCCTTGGGAGGTAATTAGGTTTAGATGAGTTCTTGAGGGTGGGATTCTCAGGATAGGATTAGTGCTTTTAAGAGAAGAGATGTGAGAGAGCTGTTTTTGATCTGTCTCTGTGAACACTCAGTGAGAAGGTGGTCTTCTGCAAGCCAGGAAGAAAGCTCTGACCATGTTGAACATGTTGGCACCTTGATCCTAGACTTCCTAGTTTCTAGAATTGTCAGCAATTGGTTTCTCTTATTTCAGTTACCCAGTCTTTGGTATTTTGCTCTAACAACCTGAGGGAAGACAGATTTTGGTACTGAGAAGTAGGAGTGCTAAAAAAAAAAAAAAATACCTCAAAATGTGGAAGCAGCTTTGGTACCAGGAAATGATTAGAATCTGGAAGAATTTTGAGAACCATGCTAGAAATGTGGACATTAAGAGAGAGCCTGAGGAGAACTCAACATACATGCATTTATCAATCAATAAAAAGCATTAAAGAGAAAGTTTCCATCTTCCTCAATAATACATAAATAATAATGTATAGTATGTTGGTTAGAAATATAGTTGTAAATGTTACAGGCCACTCTGGTGAGGTCTTACATGGAAATGGGAAACGTTATTGAAAACTGTTGGAAAGGCAATTTTGTTATAAAATGGTAAAGATCTCTATGGAATTGTGTATGTATTTTGGTGTTTACTGGAAGGTAAAACTTGGGTGATGAAATTAGATATTTATCCTACAGAGTTATAAGCATTTCTAAGCACCAAAGGAGTGACTTGGTTTCTCCTGACTACTTAAGTAAAATAAGAGAAGAGGGACTATTAAGGGAAGAAGAGATTGTTAAGCAAAAAGAAACCATTATTTAAATGTTTCAAAAATTCTCAGGGCACTTGGGTGGTTCAGTGTATTAAATGTTTGACTCTTGATTTTGGCTCAGATCATGATCACATGGTCGTGGGATTGAACCCCCAAGTTGGGCTCTGCACTGAGTATGGAGCCTGCTTAGGATTCTCTCTCTCTCCCTCTCTCTGTTCCCCTCAAAATAAATAAACATTTGAAAAAAAATAAAATAAATATTTAAAAAATTCTCAGCCTGTACATATTGCAAAAACATGAGGTAGCATTTTCAGAAAACACTTGGAATGTGGCTGGAATATCACTTGATAAGGAGATTATGAGGTCATATAAGCAGTAACATTGCCACTTGAACAGGATTAAGAGAAAAAATGCACTTGATCTTAGCCAAAATGCCAAGAAGTGATTAAGAGAAAAAATGCATGAAGGCTGCAAGATTTCTAGATTCTGCAGGACTAAACTGTGGAACTATTTGGTGTGAACATTTTCTTTCTTGCTCTTTCTTTCTTTCTTTTTTTCTTCCTTCCTTCCTCCTCCCTCCCTCCCTCCCTCCCTCTCTTTTTTTTTTTTTTTTTCTTCTTTATTTCTTTTTTAACATATGCTTTCTTCTCAACTTGCTGATGTCTACCTCTGGCTGTTCCTCACATGACATTTTATTTATGCATGTACATTCATGGTTTTTCTGTATGTCTTATTTATTTTCTTTTTATACATACAATCACATGGTATTAGGACTCACACTAAGGGCCTCATTTTAACTTAGTTAACTCCTTAATTTTTTTTTAAAAATTGTAGTTGCAGTATAGTTAACAGTGTTAAGTTAGTTTCAGGTGTACAATATAGCAATTTAACACTCCCATATATTACTTGGTGCTCTTCAAGATAAGTGTACTTTTTTTTAACTTAATTTTTTTTTAAATTTACATCCAAATTAGCATATAGTGCAACAATGATTTCAGGGGTAGATTCCTTAGTGCCCCTTACCCATTTAGCCCATCCCCCCTCCCAAAACCCCTCCAGTAACCCTCTGTTTGCTCTCCATATTTATGAGTCTCTTCTGTTTTGTCCTCCTCCCTGTTTTTATATTATTTTTGTTTCTCTTCCCTTATGTTCATCTGTTTTGTCTCTTAAAGTCCTCTTATGAGTGAAGTCATATGATTTTTGTCTTTCTCTGACTAATTTCACTTAGCATTAATACGTTCCAGTTCCATCCACGTAGTTGCAAATGGCAAGATTTCATTCTTTTTGATTGCCAAGTAATACTACATTGTATACATATACCACATCTTCTTTATCCATTCATCCATCGATGGACATTTGGGCTCTTTCCATACTTTGGCTATTCTTGATAGTACAGCTCTAAATATTGGGGTGCATGTGTCCCTTCAAAACAGCACATCTGTATCCCTTGGATAAATACCTAGTAGTGCAATTGCTGGGTCATAGGGTAGTTGTATTTTCAGTTTTGAGGAACCTCCATACTGTTTTCCAGAGTGGCTGCACCAGCTTGCATTCTCACCAACAATGCAAAAGAGATCCTCAAGATAAGTATACTCTTAATTCCCTTCTATTTCACCCATCTACCTACCCACCTCCCCTCTGGAGTCTGAGAAAGACAAAAACCATATGGTTTCACTCATATGCAGAATTTAAGAAGCAAAACAAATGAACAAAGGGAAAAAAAGAGACAAACCAAAATACAGACTCTTAATTAAGTTTTTAAAAGCCAAATGTTTAAATATAATCACCTTCAAAGGTACTGAGGGTTAGGACTTCAACATGTGAATTTTAAGACATATTTCAGTTTATAACAAGTTCCTTTAATTTTTAAAAACATAGTTTATGGAAAAAATATTATATGGGACAATACTAGTATTTAATCAACAAATAACATATTACATCCCACTTCCATCAGATGGTCTGCTAATTTAGTTACAAAAAGTAGTTGAAAGGGAAGAATAAATAAGGCCAGATCATGTTTTAATTTTTATTATTTTTCTCTAAACAATTTTTTTCATTTTGTTTCTGCTATTGAAAACATCATACTTAACAAAATTATTATACAGTTTTAAAAGTATATTTGAAACAGTGATATAAGTACAATGTACCCCCTTATTACCTAAGTTATCAAGATTCTGTTATATGTAATTTACATATACCTTTCTTTGTT
This sequence comes from Panthera uncia, assembly GCF_023721935.1. Lineage (NCBI taxonomy): Eukaryota > Metazoa > Chordata > Mammalia > Carnivora > Felidae > Panthera > Panthera uncia. The sequence continues at coordinate 148,449,661 of NC_064811.1, forward strand.
CTAAAGCATTTAAACAAATTCCACACATCAGTTTACAAGTGAACTCTGAAAAAAGTGTACATTCGTATACAACAGTAAAACTAGTATTATTTCAAACAAAATTATCAAGTGGTTCGTTGATTTGAACTAATACTGAATCAATAATCAAATTTTTCTGAGGTCATAAAAATATACCATTTGTTTATGTGCATCAGGACCCATGGTGGTCCATATATTATATTTACATTAGGTTGTATCCCTTAAGTTTCTTGTATTTTAATTCTGTCTCCCCTCCCTACTTTTGGTGTTGTTGCTGTCAATGCCATTGATTTATTGAAGAAACCAACACAGTTGTCCTATAGAATATATCATGTCCTGGGGCACCTGAGTGGTTATTCAGTTGAACATCTGACTCTTGATTTCAGCTCAGGTCATGATGCCAGAGTGGTGGGATCAAACCCTGCATAGAGCCCCACATTGGGCTCTGTGCTGAGTGTGGAGCCTGCTCAGGATTCTCTCTGTCCCTCTGCCCCACTCACTTTCTGTCTTTCTCTAAAAGAAAGAAAGAGAAAGAAAGAAAGAAAGAAAGAAAGAAAGAAAGAAAGAAAAAGGAAGGAAGGAAGGAAGAAGGAAGGAAGGAAGGAAGGAAGAAGGGAAGAAAGAAAAGAAAGAAAGAAAATATATATATATCTCACATCCTGCATGTGCTGTTAATTTTTTCAGGTGCATTTAAAATTTTTCCTGTTCATCTGTTTTTTCCATGTAAATTGAAATTGACTCTCATTCATTGTTAATTCTAATTTTGCCAGATGGAGTGAAGGCATAACCCTTTCCATGAGGCCCGTTAGAATTCTGACATGAAGTTTTAAAAATAGTAAACAGTTACAGTTAGGATTTCTTCCTTAGGAATCATCTCTGTCACCAACATTTGTAGTTGCAGCCCTGGTCCTGTGAGCACCACCTCAAGAAGGAGGAAATTTTAAAAGTTGAGGTGACGTAGGGGAGAAAGAAAAAAAACAGTTGTTATAATACGTGTGTCCTCCCCAACTTGGCGTGAACTGCCTAGTCATATAGCTCCTGGTGCTCTTCCAAAGTCAGTCCTAGGGGAAAAGAGTCTCCCTGCTTGTGAATTTCTCCTTTTTGCATTTCCCAGGTATGTACCTTCCATGAGACTGTATAGACCATTGCCATTTTATTTTGTACCTCTTCTAGGCATTGTCATTCCTATGAGAGCATTTCTCTGACATCACCCAAAACATTATAGGTATTTCAGGTTTCAAGATCATTTATGTACTTCAGTCATAAGGGCATCTTCAATTAATGTCTGATAGCAAGGTAATAAATGTCCATCAAATGGAAATTCTTTAGTCCAGAGTTCCAGCGATTGATCATTGTTGGGAGACACTAACAAGCTTTTGCCGTAATCCCCATTCTTAGCTCCACAAAGGGCTATCACAGAGAATTTGTTCCTACCAGCATGCCAGCTTTTATTCTGTTTGGGCTCAGGCAATTATACTGGTTCCCATTTAGCATGTCCAATTAATATTGCTTGAAGGGCAGAATTCATGCCTTCTGTTTTATAATACTAGGTAAGGGAATCATTCCGCAGTCACATGCAATGTCTATCCCCATAATACAATTAGGTTAAAAAAAAAAAAAAAAGACACAATTACTTCACATAAAGCCTGTTCACATGGCCAATTATCTTACAAACCTTACCTTAATTCCATCAATCCTTACATTCCTAACTATAGAATAGAACTTTATCGATAGATTTTGATTTTATAGTAGGAGATAGGGGAAATGCTCCTCAGCCAGACATAGTATTCCATTCCCATAAGAACTTATTTCCATACATTCAGGTAAAAGAAACACTACATGTTTACATAAAACCTACTTAAACATTCCCACTTTTGTAATGCTATCAACCCATATAATTTTTGGTTCTTTTAACCTAATCGTAGCCTGAGTCAAGGCGCATACGATGGATTTTGTACCACAGTGCATGGAGCTCCTATATCAAGGAATCCTGGGAACTTCTCTTCTCCATCCCCTGACCATTTAATCCTCTCACCAGCAAAAGGCTTTAGGTTCCCAGCTAAGGGTGGAGCCAAGAGACCCTGGCTCTTTTGTCAATCTTTATCTGGTCAATCTGTCCTACCACTATCCCAAGCAAGTGCTGGTCAGGTTTCTCATTGTAATCTCTGCCTCTGGCTTTTTAAGTTTCTCCAAGCTGGGGTAAAAATAGCAGACTTGTTTGGGGACCCTTAATATTAGGGAACCTGTTAGGGGCTTGTCCAACCTTTGTTAATGCTGTATTAAAACCTTTGCTTTAACCCCATCAATGTCTGCATTACTCATTGCATTATTTTGTTTTTAAATTAATGTTTGTTTATATATTTATTTGGAGAGAGGGAGAGAGAGCATGAGCACGCACGTGCACATACGCATGCAAGCTGGGGAGGAGCAGAACTTTGAGATCATGACCTGAGCCAAAATGAACTTCACCACCCAAGCCACCCAGGAACCCCACTCATGACATCTTTCTTTCTTTCTTTCTTTTCTTTCTTTCTTTCTTTCTTTCTTCGTTTCTCTCTTTCTTCGTTTCTCTCTTTCTAATGTTTATTTTTGAGAGAGAGAGAGAGAGAGAGAGAGAGCAGGGGAGGGGCAGAGAGAGAAGGAGACACAGAATCGGAAGCAGGCTCCAGGCTCTGAGCTGTCAGCACAGAGACCGATGTGGGCCTGGAACTCACCAACTGGGAGATCATGATCTGAGCGGAAGTGGGCCGCTTAAGGACTGAGCCACCCAGGTACCCCTCATCGCCTTTCTTAATAACTATCTAAAGGTTTCCATCCTTCTGGGGTAAGACTCCTGACTATTCCTTTTCTGTTTCCCCTTTGCTACATTCTTACCAGTATTTGCTTTATTCACTTTCGTTAGTAATAGCTGTTTTATTCCACATTGTTAAAAATAATCCCTTGACTTTCTTCTCTCCTTTCTCTTTTCTCCTGTTAATCAACCTAATGTTTTTGTTGGTATCTGAAGATCCAGGAGGAGAAGCTCAGAGAGAAACTTTCATAAAGGTTTCTGAACTGCCTTTCAGTTGTGCTGTAAAGTTTCATGGGGTCTCTCTTAACCACAGCATTTATCGTGGCCTGTGTAATGGGCATATTTGGTGGGTGATTATCCCAATTATCACAGAGCGTGGTACACCTGGCTTGCTACATATGAACCATATCAGCTGCTTCATCTGGAATGTTCCACTTGGCATTTATAGGGGTAGACAGTTTCCCCTCTAAGGGTAAACAGACCTTATGGTGGCTTTTGTCCAGCCTATCAAGCTGGCTGTTTCCTTGGGAATAACCTGCTCTATACCTAGATCATGTAAAGTCATCTATGATTGTTCCATAATGAGCTGTGGATCTTGTATCAACCCAAGCATACTCTTCCATCCCGTCGCATTCAACACCGGAGAAAATCCCCCTGAATTACTCTTAAAATCCATTTTGGTAAATGTTCTGATTGCAATACACAAAATGAAACAACTCCTTCACACCATATCCCTGATTTTAATAGTTGGTTTTGCTCCCACCTGACGTGGACCATTTTCCTGGTAATCAGAGGTCTTACGGATACATTCTATTGACCCTAATAATTTTTTTTCCCACAGAAGCCAGCTTTAAGGTTAGTGGCTGAAGCTTATATTAAAATCTGAATATGGTCTAGCATCCATATTTGAGCCAACACTCTCTTTTAATTTCATTTTAGCTATTATGGATACCAGTAACCAAGGGATTAAATTTTTCTCCTTTTTCTTGTTATTTTGCATTTCCTTAGGCATCTGGTGAACCAACTCCCCAGGAGTCTGATCCATCTCTAAGTTCGATTAGTAACTTTTACCTTTATGGTAATCCATTATGGATTGCTGCACAGCTGGTGCTGTATACCCGGGGGGAGGGGGGGGACCACGTGGCCACCCAGGAATTAAAGATTCCTCATTTCTTGTCCTTTTATCTTTCTCTTCCCAAACCTCATATTTCTGTTAGCTAGGGCCATGCTAATAAACACTACCTCTCTGATATCAAATGTAAAGGAAACAAAACAGAACAAAACACTCCCCTACCATCAATACTCTATTCACAGAATAGTCTATTTCACTTCTTCTGATCACCAAATATGTGGGCTTAATTCTCACACCAAGCAACTCTGCAACGCCAACTGAGTGTTCTCCAATTTAACTTAACTCTGATGCTGTCTACCCAGAGATAGTATCAGATCCCACAGATTATGTGCTCAGTTCCACAAGACATCCCCCTCCCTACCCTCCTCGTAGTCAACACCAATCTCAAGTTCTGGTTATCATGTGTGTTTTGGACCAATGGACTATAAATCAGAAATTTCCATGGACACCCCCTTGTACTTGATTTATGTGCTAAAGAAACTCACAGAACTCAGGAGAACATTTTACTTACTAGGTCATGAGTTTATTATAAAGGATATAACTCAGGAATTGTCAGATTGAAGAGCTGTGTAAGGCAAAGTATGTGGAGAATTGCATGGAGCTTCCATGTCCCTTCGGGCCATGCCACTTTTCCACCTCCATCTGACCAATAACCTGGAAGCTGAGTGGTATCATTTTTATTGTATGATATTTTGACGGATACAAGAGAAAAATGATAAGAACTTTACATTTCAAGAAGAAAAATTCACCAAGAAAGAGAATAGGTACAGATTATAAGATAATGGAATGAGTTCCTAGAAAGATGAATGGAATAAGAAGAGTGTGGTGGGTAGAATAATTGCCTTCCCAAAATATTTGTGTCCTAATCTCTGAAGCCTGAAAATATGCTAATCTACTTAGGAAAGGAAAAGTAAGGTTGCATATGCAATCAAAATTGGTAATCAAATGATCTCAAAATAGATTATCTTGCAAAGCTACAAAACTTTCCATAATATATTTCCATTGCACTATACTTATCCCATCCTTCTTATGTTTGGCATCATATAAATCCCACTCTTCCCTATCACAAAAATGTCCTCATGTATTTATCCTTCTGGAAATCTATGATAATTTAAGTATACTTATCAGGGAGCATGATTTCTAGATCTGACATTGTATATATATGTGATTTTACAAAGTACAGCACCATTGTTTCACCAAAATCAGAAAAGAAAGGATTATCAGTCTATATTATTCAGACTATTCTAGATATATATGCTGTCTCTACATACGATCTTCCTAGCCCTAGAAAGAAAACTACATATTCCCCCCAAAACATCCCATCCATGAATTAAAAGTATAACTTCAAAAAAAAGGGAAGTCTGTATCCTTTTATGTAACCATATTAACAAAAGAAAAAAAACTGATTATTGAAAATATTCTAATTATTAACTATCTGGTAAGATCATATTATCATTGCAATTAACAATCAGTAGGACTTACTGTGGTGTGTGGAATACAGAAAGATTTGGCATCTAGGGACATTTTGTCCGTTGGTTTGAGTTATTTTGAAAATGATACTTATAAGCCTTAACTGATGAAGAACTGATGAAGAATTTGGTATAGAAAGATTTTTTTGACCACTACAGTAAGAATTATTAGTTCCCTAGCTGCTTTCTCCAATAGTTGTACCCAGAATATTTTTAACACATAACTTCTCCTTAAGATTTAGATTATTGCTCTTCACATACATTTGAACTTCCTTATCTCTTTCCCTTATTTCATTTTAGTTTATTAATTTAGGCTTCCCCAATCTTTCAGATTACTCACAGTAATGTTTTCTTCTGTAGCTTAAATTAGGGTAAATGTAAAATTGCATAATTACCCCATCCCTTATTGGAAATCTAGAATATATTTGACTCTAAAATCTCTGGGCAAAAAAATATATTGATATCTAGAAATGAATCTAAAATGTAGTTCAGTTAGGCATCATTTAGATCACAATAACTCATGAACTGTAAAACTGATATTTGAGCTCTTAAATATGACTTCTAAGGGTTTTGTAAATTTCCAATAATTATGTAATTAAAAGCTTTCTCAGGTTTAACCTACTAATCTATTTCTCAGGTTTTACTATTAAAAGAGCAAAAAAGATAAAATGGTTCAATTTGATCTTAATGAAAATAATAAACATAAAATATTCCATTATAATTTATAATTTATAATACTTGTTTCTATGGTTATCGTGAGTCTTTTGTAATAGCAGAGACAATTTTGTAAGGATATAGTTTCTACATAAGCATTAGTCCCTTTAATTAAAATCCAACTACACATTTTTTGATTTATGGACTCACAAGGATTTAATACTGGTGAAATCCCAAACCTTATGGCTTTTATATTGATTTATGCTCATTCACACCCAGTTTATTGACAGCTTTTATTATGAATCATTCTTGAATTTTCTTAAATTATTTTTCTGCATCATGAGAGGATTGTGTCACTTTTCTCTTTCATTTTATGAATGTGATGTTACACATATATTGATTTGCATTTGTTGAACCATACTTGCTCCCCAGGGATGAACACACTGTGATCATGGTGTATATTTTCAATGTGATGTTTAATTCAATTTGCTAGTATCTTTTTGAAACTTTTTGCAACTATGTACTTCAGGGATATTGGCCTAGAGTTTTCTTTTCTTGTAGTGTCCCACCAGACCTTGATATCAAGTTTGGCCTAGTAAAACAGTTTGGGGACTATTCCCTGGTTTTCAACTTTTCTAATAGTTTGAGAAGGATTAGTATTAATTCTACACATGTTTGCTAGAATTCACCAGTGAAAACATCTGGCCCTGGGATATTATTTGGTTGGAAGGTTTTTGATTATTGCTTTAGTAATTAGGTATTATCCTTATTTAATGGTCTGCTCAGATTTTCTATTTCTTCATAATTCAGTGTTGGTAGATTGTATGTTTCTACAAATATATCTATTTCTTCTAGGTTATATAATTGTGGGTGTAGAGTTATTCATGGTGATTTTTAAAGATCCTTAGTATTTCTGTGGTATCAGTGATATTGTCTCTTCTTTTATTTCTGATTTTATTTACTTGAATCTTCTCTCCTTATCTTTTTAATGGAAACCTCTTTATCATTATATAATAATTTTTTTGTCTGTTTTTATCAATTTTAACTTAAGGTCCATTTCTTCTGATATAAGCATAACCATCCCTGCTTTCTTTTGGTTACCATTGCTTGAAATATATTTTTCCATTCCTCCACTCTGTGCATGTGTGTCCTTAAAGCTAAAGAAGGTCTTTTGTATGCAGCATACCATTGAATCTTTTTTTAAAAAATAACTTCAGCTATTCTATTTCTTAATTAGGAACTTAATCCATTTATACTAAAGCAATTATTGATAAGTAAAGATTTACTGTTGCCATTTTATTGTCTTCTGTTTTGTAGATCCTTTGTTTCTTGCCTTCTTTCTTGCTCTCTTCCTTTGTGATTTGATAACATTTTCTAGTGGTATGATTTTACTCCTTTATCATAATCTTTTTGTGTATCTGCAGGTGTTTCCTTTGTGGTTACCATGAGGCTTACATAAAATATACTTGTAACATTCTATTTTAGACCAGATCAGGCATGTTCAGGGTGGTATGGCTGTAGACTATAACATTCTATTTTAAGCATATAATAACTTTAATAGCATACAGAAACTTTATACTTTCATGTCTGCACTACCCCTTCATATGTTAGGTTATTGATGCTACATTTTACATTTTATTTATATTATAGATTGAGCAACAAAGTATTGTTGTTATGTTTACTTTTAATATTAACAATTTTTAGATCAAAGAGTCAACACCGTGGAGAAGTAGGGGGACTTGAAGTTCCCTCATTCCTCAAACACAGTAGTACTGAGACCAGAAGACAGAATTCCAGGAATCTGGGTTACAGAGTAACAGAAACATCTCCAGGGACCCACAGGAATAAGTTGACAGGCCACAGACATTTTTAATCTATTCTTTTTACACCTTTTCTGTATCTCCTTCTTTTTTTTCCCCTCTCTTTCTCTCTGGATTAAGCTATATAGTTTCTCTGATTCTCTGCCTGGTCAAATTTTTTTTTCTCTTCCTTTCCCTTGCCCCTATCATTTCTCTCTTTGTATGAGATAAGACTTCTTCCACCACCACCCCTTTTAAAAATTTTTTCCAGGGTTACTTTGATGAACAAATCAAAGCACACCTGATGGAAGGTCCAAACCACCACTACAAGTAAGGAGATAAAGCAACAACAATAGAGAGCACTCAATGGACTCCAAAAACACCTTTTGAAGGGCCAGGCCCTAAACTGAGTATTACCCCTTTTTACTATAGTAGTACTCACAGGAGCAGGACTGATAACAAAACAATAAAATACATACAGGACAGAAAACTAGCCAAAAATGATGAAACAGAAGAATTCTTCTCAAAAGAAGTTCAAAGAAGAAATGACAGCTAGAGAGTTGCTCAAAATAGATATGAACAATATATCTGATCAAGAATTTAGAATAATAGTCATAAGATTAATAGCTGGGTTTGAAAAAAGCATAGAAGATAGCAGGGAATCTATTGCTGCAGAGATCAAGGAACTAAGAAATAGTCACCATGAATAAGAAATGCTGTAAATGAGGCAGAAAATAAACTAGTTGCACTGACAGCAAGGATGGAGGAAACAGAACAGAGGATAAGTGAAATAGATGATAGGATTATGGACAATTATGAAGCCAAGAAAAGGAGAGATAAGAAAATACTAGACCATGAGGGAAGAATTAGAGAACTAAGTGATTCTGTGAGACATAATAATATCTGTATCAAGGAGTTCCAGAAGAAGAAGAGAGAGAGAGAAAGGGGAAGAGGGTTTACTTGAAAAATTATAGCTGAGAACCTCCCTAATCTGGGAAAGGAAGTAGACATCTAAATTCAGAAGGCACAGAGAATTCCCTTAAGATTTAACAAGAATAGGTCTTCACCATGGCATATCTTAGTGAAACTGGCAAAATACAAACATAACAAGAGAATTCTGAAAGCAGCTAGGGAAAAATTAGTCTTTTTTTAAATTTATTTATTAAAAAAATTTTTTTAATGTTTATTTATTTTTGAGAGAGACAGAGACAGAATGTGAGTGGGTTAGGGGCAGAGAGAGAGGGAGACACAGAAGCAGAAGCAGGCTCCAGGCTCTGAGCTGTCAGCACAGAGCCCGACGTGGGGCTCGAACTCACAAGCTGTGAGATCATGACCTGAGCCAAAGTCGGATGCTCAACCGACTGAGCCACCCAGGCGCCCCGGAAAAATTAGTCTTAACCTACAAGGTTAGATACATAAGGGTAGTGGCAGACCTGTCCACTGAAACTTGTCAGGCCAGAAAGGAGTGGCAGGAAATAATCAATATGCTGAATGGGAAAAATAGACAGCAAGAATCCTTTATCCAGCAAGGCTGTCATTCAGAATAGAAGGAGAGATAGAAGCTTCCCCAGACAAACAAAAACTGAAAGTGTTCATGACCACTAAATCAGCCCTGCAAGAGAGTCTAAGGGGTCTCTGTGAGTGAAATACTGCAAAGACTACAAAGGACTAGAGACATCACCACAAGCATGAAACCTACAGATAACACAAGGACCCTGAATCCATATCTTTCAGTAATAACTCTAAATGTAAATGGACTAAATGCCCTAATCAAAAGGCATAGAGTATCAGAATGGATAAAAAAAAAAAAAAAAGATTCATCTATATGCTGTCTACCAGAGACCCATTTTAGACCTAAGGACACCTTCAGATTGAAAGTGAGGGGAGGCAGAGCCATCTATCATGCTACAGGAAGTCAAAATAAAGCTGGAGTAGCCATACTTATACCAGACAAACTAGATTTTAAACTAAAGGCTGTAACAAGAGATGAAGAAGGGCATTATATCATAATTACAGGGTCTATCCATCAAGATCTAACATTTGTAAATGTTTATTCCCCCAACTTGAGAACACCCAAGTATGTAAATCAATTAATCACAAACATAAGCAATCTATTGATAACAATACAGTAATTGCAGGGGACTTTAATACTCCATTTACAACAATGGACATATCTAGGTAGAACATCAATAAAGAAACCATGACCTTGAATGATACACTGGACCAGATAGACTTGACAGATACATTCAGAACTTTTCATCCAAAAGCAGCAGAATACACATTCTTCTCGAGTACACATGGAACATTTTTCATGATAGATCACATACTGGGTCACAAAACAGCCCTCAATATATATAACAGAATTGATATCTTACCATGCACACTTTCAGATCACAGTTTCAGAAACTTGAAATCAACGACAAGAAAAAACTTAGAAAGCCTCCAAATGCGTGGAGGTTAAAAGAATGAATGGGCCAACCAGACATTTAAGAAGAAATTTAAAAATATATGGAAGTAAATGAAAATGAAAACACAACAAATCCAGGCCTATCTCAAGAAACAAGAAAAATCCCAAATATTAAATCTAAAAGCACACTTAAAGAAACTAGAAGCAGAACATCAAAGAAACCACAAAGCCAGGAGAAAAAGAGAGATAATAAAGGTTAGAGAAGAAATAAACATTATATAATTTTTTAAAAAGAGTAGAACAGATCAATGAATCTAAAAATTTGTTTAAAAATAAATAAATAAAATGGATAAACCCTTAGCCAAACTTCTCAAAACGAAAAGAGAGAGAATCCAAGTGGGTGAAATCATGAGTGAAAGAGGAGAGATCACAATAAACACCACAGAAATACAAACAATTATTAGAGAATCCTATGAAAAATTATATGCCAACAAACTGGACAACCTGGAAGAAATGGACAAATTCCTAGACATGCACATACTACCAAAGCTCAAATGGGAAGAATCAGAAAATTTGAACAGACTCATAACCAGTAAATAAACTGAATCAATTATCAAAAATCTCCCAACAAATAAGAGTCCTGGGCCAGATGGCTTCCCAATGGAATTCTACCAGATATTTAAAGCAGAGTTAATACCTATCCTTCTCAATCTGTTCCAAAAAATAGAAATGGAAGGAAAGCTTCTGGACTCACTCTGTGAAGCCAGCATTACCTTGATTCCCAAACCAGACAGAGATCCCATATAAAAGGAGACTCACAGGCCAATATCCTTGATGAACATGGATGCAAAAATTCTCAACAAGATACCAGCAAATTAAATTGAACAGCATATAAAAAGAATTATCCGCCATGATCAAGTGGAATTCACTCCTGGGCTGTAGGACGGGTTCAATATTTGCAAATCAATCAGTGTGATACATCACATAAATAAAATAAAGGATAAGAACCATATAATCCTGTCAATAAATGCAGAAAAAGCATTTGACAAAATATAGCATCTTTTCTTAATAAAAACCCTCAAGAATGTCAGGATAGAAGAAACATACCTTAACACCACAAAAGCCATGTATGAAAAGCCCATAGCTAATATCATCCTCTATGAGGAAAACCTGAGAGCTTTCCCCCTGAGATCAGGAATATGACAGGGATGTCCACTCTCACCACTGTTGTTTAAGATAGTGTTGGAAGTCCTAGCCTTAGCAATCAGAAAACAAAATGAAATAAAGGCATCAAAATTGGCAAAGAAGTCAAACTTCCACTTTGTACAGAGGATATGATACTCTACATGGAAAACCTGAAAGACTCCACCAAAAAGCTGCTAGAACTGATACAAGAATTCAGCAAAGCTGCAGGATACAAAATCAATGTATATAAACATATAAAATATCTATATGCTGAAAACTATAGAAAACTTATAAAAGAAATTGAAGAAGACCCAAATAAATGGAAAAACCTTCCATGCTCATGGATTGGAAGAACAAATATTGTTAAAATGTCAATACTACCCAAAGCAATCTACGCATTCAATGCAAACCCAATCAAAATTGTACCAGCATTCTTCTCAAAGCTAGAACAAACAATCCTAAAATTTGTATAGAGCCACAAAAGACCCTGAACAGCCAAAGTAGTGTTGGAAAAGAAAACCAAAGCAAGAGGCATCACAATCCTGGATGTTAGCCTCTACTACAAAGCTGTAATCATCAAGATAGTATGGTATTGGCACAAAAACAGACACAAAGGCCAATGGAATAGAGTAGAGAACCCAGAATTGGACCCACAAATGTATGACCAACTAATCTTTGACAAAGCAGGAAAGAGTATCCAATGGAGAAAAGACAGTCTCTTTAGCAAATGGTGCTAGGAGAACCGGACAGCAACATGCAGAAGAATGAAACTGGACCACTTTCTTACACCATACACAAAAATAAACTCAAAATGGATGAAGGACCTAAATGTGAGACATGAAACCATCAAAACCCTAGAGGAGAAAACAGGTAACAACCACTTTGACCTTAGCCGCAGTAATTTCTTACTCCACACATCTCTGAAGGCAAGGGAAATAAAAGCAAAAATGAACTGTTGGGACCTCATCAAGATAAAAAGCTTCCACTGCAAGGAAACAATCAACAAAACTAAAAGACAACCTACAGAATGGGAGAAAATATTTGCAATGACATATCTGATAAAGGGTTAATATCCAAAATCTATAAAGAACTTACCAAACTCAACACCTGAAAAACAAATAATCCAGTGAAGAAATGGGCAGAAGACATGAAAAGACACTTTTCCAAAGAAGACATCCAGATGCTCACCATCAGGGAAACACAAATCAAAACCACATTGAGATAACACCTCTTGCCTGTCAGAGTTGCTAAAATCAATAACTCAGGAAGCAACAGACGTTGGCAAGGATGTGGAGAAACAGGAACCCTCTTGCACTGTTGGTGGGAATACAATTTGGTGCAGTTGCTCTAAAAAGCAGGGTGGAGTTTCCTCAAAAAATTAACAATATAATTACCCTACAACCCAGAAATATCACTACTAGCAATTTATACAAAGTATACAGTAGTGCTAATTCATATAAACATGTATCCCAATGTTTATAGTAGTGCTTTCAACAATAACCAAAGTATGGAAAGAGCCCAAATGTCCATCAATGATGAATGGATAAAGAAGATGTGGTTTACATATACAATGGAATACTACTTGGCAATGAGAAAGAATAAAATCTTGCCATTTGCTGCAGTGTGGATGGAACTGGAGGATATTATGCTAAGTGAAATAAGTCAGTCAGAGAAAGACAGATATCATATGCTTTCACTCACATGTGGAACTTGAGAAACTTAACAGAAGACCATGGGGAAAGAGAAGGGGAAAAATAGTTTCAAACAGAGAGGGAGGCAAACCATAAAAGACTCTGAAATACAGAGAACAAACTGAGAGTTGGTGGGGGTTGCGGGGGAGAGGGGAAAATGGGTAATAGGCATTGAGGAGGGCACTTGTTCAGATGAGCATTGGGTGTTGTACATGAGTAATGAATCATGGGAATCTACCCCCAAAGCCAAGAGCACAGTGTATAAATTTTATGTTAGCTAACTTGACAATAAATTATATTTAAAAAAAAAAATAAATAAATTACATAAATAAATAAAAGGCAGGAAAAGAAAAAATATTAAAAAAAACTTTAAATATAGATTTGTAAGTTATTTATGTACCATCATTACAATATTAGAGTTTATGTCTTAGACTACATATATATCACCAGTGACTTTTACACATTCCTATATTTTTGTAAGAAAAATTAACATCTTTTTATTTCCACTTGAAGAACACCCTTTATCATTTGTCAGATAGTTCATGGATCTGTGTTTCAGGAGATGACCAGTTTTTGGAGATTTATTAGTTTTCTTTGTTGATGTCACGTTTATCTGATTCTTCATGAGTTAATTCCTTGCACTTGTATCTTCACACTTGAGTAAGCAATCTCTTCCTCTAGACTTCACAGATTTGCTTTGGCAGGGATAATCCTTCACCAGTCACTTTAGCTTGGGACTCTATATGCATCAGCAGATCATGTCCTTGGGCAGCCAAGGCTGGCTATTGTAGTTTTCGTTTGGGTGAGGTTATTGCCCATTCTCTGAGCCCGGGGGGCTGTTGCTGGCTGGGCTCCATAGTTGGATGGGCATGGCAACTGGGTTTTGTTTTCAGGCAGGGTACTGCTGGTTTGTTTCTCTTTCCAAGTGTGACTATAGGATTGGCTCTGTGGCTACCCCAGAATTTCTGGTCATACTTTCTGGTCAGGTGAGACTGGAAGTTATATTAAGCAGTCAGGCTAGACTTCAAATTTGCTTCTCTGTGCAAGGCCGTAGGATGGGCTCTGTGGCCACTACAGCTCATTTGCTGGGGATGTGAATGGGAACTGCCCAAAGATCCTTGTTTAGATGGGGCTACCAGCTTGGCCCTACAGATGAACAGAACTACTGATTGAGTTCTCTCTTTGGGTGCTGCCACAAGTGTAGCTGTAGAATGAACTACACAGTTGCCTGGATTCTCTGGTTAAGTTTTTTGGTCGGTGGAGTTGGGGCTCTCTCCAGCAGTAGGTGGAACTTGAAATGTATTTTACTGCCTGCGTGGGGCCATAGCACAAGATCCATATCTGGCATATCTGATGAATCAAACCAGGTAAAATTGCACACTGAGCTCTCTGGCTAGATACAGTCACTGGCTTGGCTCTACAGATGGGATGAGATGCTAACCGGCATCTCTGCTCAAGTGGAGTTGCCTAGATGAATGTATTTTGCAAAGGTCTTAGTACTGGTTGCTGTAATCCCTGCTCCCTTCTCTATTTCTATCTTATCCTCAGTGACCAAGTCCCACAGATTTCCCCAGTGATCCTTATGAGGTAAGACAAAAGTGGCTTCCTGGGAATTACCCTGCAATGCTTGTGGAGCTTGATGTACACCTTGGACTCCTTAATCCCTACTAGAGAAAATGTAGGCCCAAGTGGGCCTTCTCTGGAAAATGTGCTGGCCCAGGGTAAGGATTGCTGGCCAAGGGTCAAGGTAATTTAGTAAGAGTATAGCCACTGCTCTTTGTTTTATAATGTGGTCTCTCTTGGTCTCTGTGTTCTAAGGGGTTGCTTCAGCCTCAGCCCTTGGTTCTGAAACTTTTGCAATGGTGTTTTGTCTTTGGATAGTTGCTAGTTGGTTTTCTTGTGAGGGGAGCCGAAGTCAGAAACAACCCATGTCTCCACTTAATAATATCAGCTCCTAAATAATAATATCAACTCCTAAAATGCATTTTCAAGATAACTTTTGTATATAGTGTGCAGTAAGGGTTTAAATTCACCTTTTTGTATGTGTACTATTGTTCTAATATCATTTTCTGAATATATAGCCTTGGCAACTTTTACTTGCCAATCAAAGATTAAATGACTATAGGGGTAGGGGCACCCGGGTGACTCAGTTGGCTGAGCATCCCACTTCAGCTCAAGTCAGGATCTCATGGTTCTTGAGTACAAGCCCGCATTGATCTCACTGTTGTCAGGGTAGAGCCTGCTTCATATCTTCTGTCTTCCTCTCTCTCTGCCCCTCCCCTCCTGTGCTCCCTTTCTCAAAAGTAAATAAACCCTTAAAAATAAAACCCTAAAAAAGGATTATAAGGGTTAATATTTATCTCTACATCTTCAATTCTGTTTTATTTATCTACATGTCTATCCTCACACCTTTACCGCACTTTTTTGATAGCTGCAGGTTTATATTTTCGAATCAGGAAGTGGTAATCCTCCAACCTTGTTTTTTCTCCAAATTGTTTTGACTATTTCAGGTGTTTTGTTTTTCCATGTAAATTTTAGAATTACTCAATATCTAAAAAAAATCCCTGATGAAATTTCGAAAGGGATTGAGGTGACTCTATACATTAATTGAGAATGATTTCCACCTTAATAGTAGTGAATCTACTAGCCAATGAACATAGAATATCTATTTTATTTAAATCTTCTTTTGCTTCACTCAGGAAAGATTTGTAATTTTTAGTGTACAAATCTTGATTTTTTTTTTCCTGTCTTTGTTAAATGTTTCTAAGTACTTAAATTTTTTTATGCTGTTACACAAATTGTGTTCTTAATGTCAATTTTTGATTGTTCATTGCTCATAGAAATGTATTTAACTTTTTTATATTGATCTTGTATCCTGTGGTATTTCTGTACTTAGTTTAAGTTTTTAGTGTGTTTCCTAGTACTTTTGGTATACAGGATCATGCCATTCGCAAGAAGTTTTACTTCTTCTTTCCAATCTAAATGCCTTTTATTTCCTTTTTTGCTTAATTGCACTATGCTTGTTGCATTATGCTAAATTATTTCCATATAGTAAGTATGCTTTTTCCAGGCAAATTACATGGGAGGAGTTCTAAATTTGGGTTTTCTCATTTTTCTTTATATTTCCTGTTTTCATTGCATAATCAGTGAATTATCATAATTTTAAAAATTTTATTTTTCTCTTATCCATATTCTTTTGATTATTTTCCAATTATTTCAATGGAAATTACTCCAGATGTTGTATATGGGAAGGAAAATGGTACTCGTGCTGAAGAAAAAAAGTGTTTTATATGGTATAAATCAATTTATGTTATATGTGTACAAGTAACATATTTATACATGTGTGTAAACAAACACACACACATAACTAAATGGTAATAAATAACTTGCTAATTTGCATATAAACTCAATCTGTTTATTAGCTTTTTTGCTTCAGAATTTACATTCTTGTTCTTAACATGATAGTATACTATTGTAGGATGAATTACACCACTAAAAAAGTCATACGTTGGTCCAAACTCCAAGTACGTCATAATGTGACTATATTTGGAGATCCTTTAAGGATCCTTAAAGATCCTTGAAAAGAGGCCATTAAGGTGTGCCCTAATCCAATATGACTGGTATCCTTATAAGAAAGGGAAATTTGACACAGACATTTACAGAGTGAAGGTAATGTGAAAATTCAGCCAGAAGAGAGCTTAAAGGTAGCTTGGGAGAGAAATGATCCAGAACCTTCCCTCATGCCCCTCAGCAGAATCAACCCTGCCAATACCTTGATCTCAGATTTCCAGCCTCCAGAACTGTGAGAAAATAAATTTCCATTGTTTTAGCCCCCAGTCTGTAGTACTTTAATATGGCAGCCCTGGCAGACTAACACATACTTCAATCCCAGCAGAGTAGTGTACATCTGTCTGAAAAGAATTATATTTTTGTCACTTTAATTTCTTTAATAACTAGGACAGTGATGGTTCTTCAGCCCTTAATTGAAAGTCATCAAGTGTCAGAGAAGGGATTCTCTGCTGTTCCTCTAATTCTAGATGTTCCAATTGATGTGTAGAAACTATTGTCATATCTTTAATGCTAAGAAATTTTTGTAATTGCATTGGTTTTCTTATATATTACATCTATATATTATTATACATCTATATATAATGTATATTATATATCTCCATATATAGATATAGATATAGATATAGATATAGATATAGATATAGATATAGATAGATATAGATACAGATATAGATAGATATAGATATGCAGGTCAGACTTAAAGAATCACAGAGTCAAGGCAACCTCTCCATGCTCTACACTTAGCTTTGAGATAACCCTCTAGGCTTTATACCATGATTTTCTGGGAAGATAGGCAATTATCAGACTTTCTGATGCAATCATTTCTTGTCCACAGCATAAAATTAGTTACTCAAGTATAATAAGACTGTGCTTAGTAACTCAAGCTTCTTAATTCATAACAACTAATTAAGTAATTGACAGAATAAACAGACATGTAAATGTTAGGTGTGACTCAGCCCAACTCAGTGCATTCATATGTATTTCTAGACAGTCGTTATTTGTAAGATATTTTGTGTGGCATAATGGTTCTGGGAAAAGGATACCTTAACTGGGAGAAATAAAAATCATGATCTTTTACTTCATGTAATATAAATTAGTTTGAGAGATAAGGTTATAGATCTAAGTAAGTTTATACTTATTTGCTTAAATAAGATTTATGTAAACCTTGCTATACAAGAGAGGCTATGGTGAAAGAGATAAATAAGTCACCAATGTGGTATCTAAATGATGTTTTTAGCCTCTTTGAACTTCCCACATTCTCTTCATTGTTCTGTTAGGTAACAACCTTGCTTCAGAATTTACTAAGAAATATCCAACAGAGAAGAAAATCTCTCATAGTACCACAGATAAATCTATAAATAAAAGGTCTGAGGATTTCTTCACCCTAGCAAAAAACATTTTATTTCATTTGGTTTGATATTTCATTTTAAAACATCATTCTGTTTGGTTTTCTCCAATATCCTCTCCAGTTTTTTTCGAAGATTTTTTCCTTTGAGTATATGACTCTGACCCCCTCATCCCCTTCTCCACTTTACTGGCTCCCTGGTCCAACATTATAATTTGTCCTTTCTCTACTGGATCAATCTTTTCTGTACACGCTATGCTGTGTCTCCAACATCTAAAATCACAGCCTTTACTACAAACACTCCTCTTCCTATAGTCTTTCATAACCTTGACAGTACAATTGCTCTAAGGGATATCTTTACACCTGTGCTCTCTTCTTTCTTTCATGCCCTAGGGTGCCTATCAAAAAGGTAAAACTCTTCTTATCAAGGTACTGCATAATTTCTAATCCATCATGTCAAAGGGGCAGTCCACTCTTCATCTTCCTGACATGGAAGACTTTTTTTTCCTGGTTTTCATGAAAACACACTCTCTCATTACTAATCCATTGTCTGCTTTGTTGCTTCTTCTCCTTTGCTTTCTTTTTTTTTTTCCTTCAATATATGAAATTTATTGCCAAATTGGTTTCCATACAACACCCAATGGTCATCCCAAAAGGTGCCCTCCTCAATACCCATCACCCACCCTACCCTCCCTCCCACCCCCCATCAACCCTCAGTTTGTTCTCAGTTTTTAACAGTCTCTTATGCTTTGGCTCTCTCCCACTCTAACCTCTTTTTTTTTCCTTCCCCTCCCCCATGGTTTTCTGTTAAGTTTCTCAGGATCCACATAAGAGTGAAAACATATGGTATCTGTCTTTCTCTGTATGGCTTATTTCACTTAGCATCACACTCTCCAGTTCCATCCATGTTGCTACAAAGGGCCATATTTCATTCTTTCTCATTGCCACATAGTACTCCATTGTGTATATATACCACAATTTCTTTATCCATTCATCAGTGGATGGACATTTAGGCTCTTTCCATAATTTGGCTATTGTTGAGAGTGCTGCTATAAACATTGGGGTACAAGTGCCCCTATGCATCAGTACTCCTGTATCCCTTGGGTCAATTCCTAGCAGTGCTATTGCTGGGTCATAGGGTAGGTCTATTTTTAATTTTTTGAGGAACCTTCACACTGTTTTCCAGAGTGGCTGCACCAATTTGCATTACACCAACAGTGCAAGAGGGTTCCTGTTTCTCCACATCCTCTCCATCCTCTATAGTCTCCTGATTTGTTCATTTTGGCCACTCTGACTGGCGTGAGGTGATATCTGAGTGTGGTTTTGATTTGTATTTTCCTGATGAGGAGCGACGTTGAGCATCTTTTCCTGTGCCTGTTGGCCATCCGGATGTCTTCTTTAGAGAAGTGTCTATTCATGTTTTCTGCCCATTTCTTCACTGGGTTATTTGTTTTTCGGGTGTGGAGTTTGGTGAGCTCTTTATAGATTTTGGATACTAGCCATTTGTCCGATAGGTCATGTGCAAATATCTTTTCCCATTCCGTTGGTTGCCTTTCAGTTTTGTTGATTGTTTCCTTTGCAGTGCAGAAGCTTTTTATCTTCAGAAGGTTCCAGTAGTTCATTTTTGCTTTTAATTCCCTTGCCTTTGGGGATGTGT
Organism: Panthera uncia; assembly: GCF_023721935.1. NCBI lineage: Eukaryota > Metazoa > Chordata > Mammalia > Carnivora > Felidae > Panthera > Panthera uncia. Next base: position 148,469,379 of record NC_064811.1, read on the forward strand.
CAAGTAAGAGATTGCTACGGCTGAGGTCAGAGAGGTCTTTTCCTACTTTCTCCTCTAGGGTTTTGATGGTTTCCTGTCTCACATTCAGGTCCTTATCCTTTTTGAGTTTATTTTTGTGAATGGTGTGAGAAAGTGGTCTAGTTTCAACCTTCTGCATGTTGCTGTCCAGTTCTCCCAGCTCCATTTGTTAAAGAGACTGTCTTTTTTCATTGGATGTTCTTTCCTGCTTTGTCAAAGATTAGTTGGCCATACGTTTGTGGGTCTAGTTCTGGGGTTTCTATTCTATTCCATTGGTCTATGTGTCTGTTTTTGTGCCAATACCATGCTGTCTTGATGATGACAGCTTTGTAGTAGAGGCTAAAGTCTGGGATTGTGATGCCTCCCGCTTTGGTCTTCTTCAAAATTACTTTGGCTATTCAGTGCCTTTTGTGGTTCCATACAAATTTTAGGATTGCTTGTTCTAGTTTTGAGAAGAATGCTGGTGCAATTTTGATTGGGATTGCATTGAATGTGTAGATAGCTTTGGGTAGTATTGACATTTTAACAATATTTTTTCTTCCAATCCATGAGCACGGAATGTTTTTCCATTTCTTTAAATCTTCTTCAATTTCCTTCATAAGCTTTCTATAGTTTTCAGCATACAGATCTTTTACATCTTTGGTTAGGTTTATTCCTAGGTATTTTATGCTTCTTGGTGCAATTGTGAATGGGATCAGTTTCTTTATTTGTCTTTCTGTTGCTTCATTGTTAGTGTTTAAGAATGAAACTGATTTCTGTACATTAATTTTGTATCCTGTGACTTTGCTGAATTCATGTATCAGTTCTAGCAGACTTTCGTTGGAGTCTATCGGATTTTCCACGTATAGTATCATGTCATCTGCAAAAAATGAAAGCTTGACTTCATCTTTGCCAATTTTGATGCCTTCGATTTCCTTTTGTTGTCTGATTGGTGATGCTAGAACTTCCAACACTATGCTAAACAACAGCAGTCACAGTGGACATCCCTGTCGTGTTCCTGATATCAGGGAAAAAGCTCTCAGTTTTTCCCCATTGAGGATGATGTTAGCTGTGGGCTTTTCATGAATGGCTTTTATGATGTTTAAGTATGTTCCTTCTATCCTGACTTTCTTGAGGGTTTTTATTAAGAAAGGATGCTGAATTTTGTCAAATGCTTTTTCTGCATAGATTGACAGGATCATATGGTTCTTATCTTTTCTTTTATTAATGTGATGTATCACGTTGATTGATTTGTGAATGTTGAACCAGCCCTGCAGCCCAGGAATGAATCCCACTTGATCATGGTGAATAATTCTTTTTATATGCTGTTGAATTCGATTTGCTAGTATCTTATTGAGAATTTTTGCATCAATATTCATCAGGGATATTGGCCTGTAGTTCTCTTTTTTACTGGGTCTTTGTCTGGTTTAGGAATCAAAGTAATACTGGCTTCATAGAAGGAGTCTGGAAGTTTTCCTTCCCTTTCTATTTTTTGGAATAGCTTGAGAAGGATAGGTATTATGTCTGCTTTAAACATCTGGTAGAACTCCCCTGGGAAGCCATCTGGTCCTGGACTCTTATTTGTTGGGAGATTTTTGATAACTGATTCATTTTCCTCGCTGGTTATGGGTCTGTTCAAGCTTTCTATTTCCTCCTGATTGAGTTTTGGAAGCGTGTGGGTGCTTAGGAATTTGTCCATTTCTTCCAGGTTGTACAGTTTGTTGGCATATAGTTTTTCAGAGTATTCCCTGCTAATTGATTGTATCTCTGAGGGATTGGTTGTAATAATTCCATTTTCATTCATGATTTTATCTATTTGGGTCATCTCCCTTTTCTTTTTGAGAAGCCTGGCTAGAGGTTTATCAAGTTTGTTTATTTTTTCAAAACACCAACTCTTGGTTTCATTGATCTGCTCTACAGTTTTTTTAGATTGTACATTGTTTATTTCTGCTCTGATCTTTATTATTTCTGTTCTTCTGCTGGATTTAGGCTGTCTTTGCTGTTCTGCTTCTATTTCCTTCAGGTGTGCTGTTAGATTTTGTATTTGGGATTTTTCTCGTTTCTTGAGATAGGCCTGGACTGCAATGTATTTTCCTCTCAGGACTGCCTTCGCTGCATCCCAAAGCATTTGGATTGTTGTATTTTCATTTTCATTTGTTTCCGTATATTTTTAAATTTCTTCTCTAATTGCCTGGTTGACCCATTCATTCTTTAGTAGGGTGTTCTTTAACCTCCATGCTTTTGGAGGTTTTCCAGACTTTTTCCTGTGGCTGATTTCAAGCTTCATAGAATTCTGGTCTGAAAGTATGCATGGTATGATCTCAAATCTTGTATACTTATGAAGGGCTGTTTTGTGACCCAGTATGTGATCTATCTTGGAGAATGTTGCATGTGCACTCGAGAAGAAAGTATATTCTGTTGCTTTGGGATGCAGAGTTCTAAATATATCTGTCAAGTCCATCTGATCCAATGTATCATTCGGGGCCCTTGTTTCTTTTTTGACCGTGTGTCTAGATGATCTATCCATTGCTGTAAGTGGAGTGTTAAAGTCCCCTGCAATTACCATATTGTGATCAATAAGGATGCTTATGTTTGTGAGCAATTATTTTATATATTTGGGGGCTCCCATATTCGGTACATAGACCTTTATAATTGTTAGCTCTTCCTCGTGGATAGACCCTGTAATGATTATATAATGCCCTTCTTCATCTCTTGTTACAGCCTTAATTTAAAGTCTAGTTTGTCTGATATAAGTATGGCTACTCCAGCTTTCTTTTGACTTCCAGTGGCGTGATAAATAGTTCTCCATCCCCTCACTTTCAATCTGAAGGTGTCCTCAGGTCTAAAATGGGTCTCTTGTAGACAGTAAATAGATTGGTCTTGTTTTTTATCCATTCTGATACCCTATGTCTTTTGATTGGCGCATTTAGTCCATTTACGTTCAGTGTTATTTATAGGAAGTTATGGGTTTAGAGTCATTGTGATGTCTGTAGGTTTCATGCTTGTAGCGATGTTTCTGGTAGTTTGTCTCACAGGATCTCCCTTAGGATCTCTTGTAGGGCTGGTTTAGTGGTGACGAATTCCTTCAGTTTTTGTTTGTTTGGGAAGACCTTTATCTCTCCTTCTGTTCTGAATGACAGACTTGCTGGATAAAGGATTTTGGGCGCATATTTTTTCTGTTCATCACATTGAAGATTTCCTGCCATTCCTTTCTGGCCTGCCAAGTTTCAGTAGAGAGATCGGTCACAAATCTTATCGGTCTGTTTATATGTTAGAGAATGTTTCTCCCTAGCTGCTTTCAGAATTTTCTCTTTATCCTTGTATTTTGCCAGTTTCACTATGATATGTCGTGCAGAAGATCGATTCAAGTTACATCTGAAGGGAGTTCTCTGTGCCTCTTGGATATCAATGCCTTTTTCCTTCCCCAGATCAGGGAAGTTCTCAGCTATGATTTGTTCAAGTACACCTTCAGCCCCTTTCTCTCTCTCTTCTTCTGGAATTCCTATGATACGGATATTGTTCCATTTGATTGCATCACTTAGTTTTCTAATTCTCCCCTCAGGATCCTGGATTTTTTTTTTTATCTCTCTTTTTCTCAGGTTCCTCTTTTTCCATAACTTTATCTTCTAATTCACCTATTTGCCCCTCTGCCTCTTCAATCCACACTGTGGCTGCCTCCCTTTTATTTTGCATTTCATTTATAGCATCTTTTAATTCATCATGACTGTTTTTTAGTTCCTTGATCTCTGCAGTAATAGATTTTCTGCTGTCTTCTATGCCTTTTTCAAATCCAATGATTAATCTTATGACTATTATTCTAAATTCTTGTTCCATTATATTGCTTATATCTGCTTTGATCATTTCTTTAGCTGTCACTTCTTTCTGGAATTTCTTTTGAGGGAATTCTCCCATTTCATAATTTTGGCTGGTTTTCTGTCCATTATGAGTTTTAAAAGCTTGTTATGTGCTCTGCATCTGTGAGCAATGCTATATTAAAGGGTGATCATCTACTATCCAGGGCCTGGCCCTTTAGGAGGGGTTTTTTGGAGAGTGTTACTTTCTTTCTGTTGTTGTGTCTTTGGTTATTTTATTTCTTTACTCGTAATGATGTTTTGGACCCACCACGAGGTGTGCTTTGATTTTTTTTCCTTGAAGTAACCCTAGAAAGGAAAACAAACAGATGAACACGAAACAAAGACACGCAAACACACAAATAAAACAAACAAGTAAACAGATACACACACACACACACACACACACACACAAAGCACACACACAACCAAAAACAATCCAAAAGCAAAAAAACAGAAACAAGTACAAGTAAAGAACAGAGTAGAGGCGGTGCTGATGGAAGAACACATAGAAAGAGAGAAATGACAGGGGCAGGGACAAAGAGAAAATAAACATTGACAGGCCGAGAGACTAAATGGCTTAAACCAAGGAGAGAAAGGAAAATAAAGAAGGAGGGGGCGGGGACGAAGATAAACGTACCCAGACAGAGAAACTATACGGCTTGATTATTCCAGAGAGAGAGAAAGGAACGCACAGAAGGAGGTGTAGAACATGTATGAAGAGAATGGATTCAATATGTCTGCTTAAACAAACCAACAACCAGTGTAACCAGCTAGAGGAGGGAAGAGAGAAGAAGGGAGAATACATCTAAATAACAAAAATTGTCCTGGAATTAATCCAGGCTAGGCAGCATCACTGGTCTGGATGATGGAGCCATCTGGTTGCACAGCATCTATCTGCTCCAGCAGATGCAGTTACCCGGCATGGAGGGGAGTGCTTTGCTGTAGGCTGGTCCCACCTCCACTATAGGTCCTGCCTTGGTGGTGGTGGGGGTGGAGGGGGGGAAATGGCGATACCCAGTCCATTCTCCATGACCTGGTGGACTCCGTTCAAATTGTCCTTACTGTGTTGCAGGTGCAAAGGGGGGCAGTCCTTCTGGCTTCACTGACTCCCCTGACCCTGTGCTTTGTTAGAATTCAAAGTCCCACTCTGTGCACTCTCGCACTGGGGAGGTGCCTCTCTGTGCAGCTTGAGATGTGGTCCCAGCTGGCTTTTCCTATGCCGCAGCACTTCAGGGAGCACTTCCAGCTGTGGACTGCACCGCTGACATAGCTGCCAAGCCTGGGGGTGGCAGACACAGCAGGCTTTGTTCTATCCCACAGCACTCCAGGGAGGGGACCACTTTCTCCTACTGCAGCCTGCACCCTGACCTACCACAGAACCTGGGTCCCCTCCCCAGGTGCGCAAATGGGGCAGCTGGCCCCAGTCCAAAGAAAGCCCCACAGTTAACTATGGGATCTCTCTCAGTCCCAGTCCAAGGTTTATCTTTTGTCCAGATACAGTCCTATGCTTCCCCAGCCACTCTTTCTCTTCCCTTTGTTTTTCCACAAAAGGGGATCCTTCCCCTTGATGCCTATGCAGCCCGTTTTATCTCCTCCAGTTCACAATCACCCACCTATATCCCATCAAGGATGTCCCGGTATCTCCTTTTAAGACTCAGTCTCTTTTCCTCCCAGACTTCTGGGGTTCAAAGTCCTTTAGCTTGAGTACTTCTTTGTTTGAGAGATGCGGGAAGTACAGATACCTCTATTTCCCTGCCATGTTGGCCCACCTTCTCCCTCTCATTGAATGTTTTCATGGTATTTAGTTACATTTAGAGGGAACAAGCAGAGAAACTGAGTTTATATGACCTTGTTGCAGAAATTAAATTGGCCAATTTTTTTGAATGATGTTCTATATTAAAAATGTAATAAAGTATAAACACTATTGAGTAACATTCCAAAGAACAATAAAAGTCAAGTCAACCATTTTTTATTATGTAAAGAATTAAGATAGGCATTATAGGAGATACCAACATTTGTGAAAGGCACAAATAATGCTCTTGAGTATTTCTAGTCTGATAAGCCTAGTAAGAATAATTTAAGGAAGAAAAAAGAAATAAACCTTTTTGCTTCAGGGAGGTATGTGGTAAGCACCATGAAAAATATTAAAATTAATATTAAATTAATATTAAATTATATTTATATTAAATTAATATTAAAATATCATAATATTAAAAAATATTATAAGTGCTTTTTACCAAAAAAAATGTCTCTTAACTAATCAGTTGAGTTTGAAAAACAGAAAGAGGTATTACTATTTATGCCAATTTAACATGTGTAAATTGAGACAATCTCAGCAATATATGGTCACCTAACCCTAAGACCCTTCTGTTTTAACTATTAATTTTGGAAATGTTCATGCATATGCATATTTATAGAATAGTACAATAAATCCTTATTTTCCCATCATCTAGGTTTAATAACTATAAATATGTAGCCAGTTTTCATTCTTCTATATACCCTGAGTCCCTTTTTGCTGGATTAATTCTTAAGAGCAAATTCTAGGAAGTTTCCTGGGTTATTCCTTGAGCAAACACTAATTACTTTTATTGCATGCCTTTTTCTTTTTCTTCACCAGGCATAACCACTTCCATCCACATGTTGCTTTTTGTTTTACTTATAGGGGTGATACTGTAATGGTTCAACTCTGCCAGAACACAGATCCCAAATGATTAGCCCTTCATATTGACCAGCTCAGGATAAGAAGCCAGAGCATCTGGACCAATATTTCCATAATGGTGGTTTCATAATGACTGTGATTAAAGGTCTGCTATACATGAGGATCATATTTCTGCTACACTGGTTTGGGGTGTGTCTGTTCTTTTGTGGACACACCCAGGCTGAGCACCCCCAATATAATAGTCCTCCAGAAGTGGTGATTCCTTTGAGGATACCTGGCACTGGCAGAGGCATGAAGCCTTCAGGCTGGCTCTCTTACAGCCTGCATTTTGGGGGCAAGAGACACATTGTCCATATAAAGGTCAAGAAGCATTTGCTGTCCAGACACCTCCCAGTGTTCACCTATACAGACCAGGGTGCTCTCCTTGAGGACCAACCTTTTGTTCAGAATGACTGCTACTATCATGGTTATGTGGAGGGAGACCCAGAATCCCTGGTCGCCCTCAGTTACTGTTTTGGTGGTTTTCGAGGATTGTTACAGATAAATGACATTGCTTATGAAATTGAGCCCATGACTTTTTCTACTAAATTTGAACATCTGGTATATAAAATGGAGAGTGAGGAGACCCAATTCCCAATCATGAACTCTGACTTTATTCGAGAGAAAATTGTACCCCAATGGGAGTCTCAAGAGATTAATAATTCTACTCAGAAACAAAGTTCTTATATGGGCTGGTGGCTCCATATGTTTGTTATTGAAATAGCAGTGGTGGTGGACCATAGTTTATATCTTCATATAAATAAGAACGTTTCAAAGTTTAATGAAGACCTGTATACTATTGTAAATATAGTGGATTCCATTTATGACATCTTGGGTCTTAAATTGCTATTGTTTGGTTTGGAGTTCTGGACTGAAAAAAACTACATTGAAGTAAATGATATAAGGAGATCTCTGAAATATTTTTGCCTTTGGAAAAAGGAAAACCTTGATATCCGCCTACCACATGATACTATACATCTTTTTATAAATAAGACAGTACGAGGAATGAGTGGCTTAGGCTACGTTCAAGGACTGTGTCAATCACACATTAATTGTGCAATTGTTACTAATGTAGAAAAAACCTTGGGCACTGTTGCAATTGCAATGGCTCATCATATTGGTCATAATTTGGGTATGATTCACGATACTGACTTTTGTACATGTGCAGTGCCTAAATGCATAATGCATTTTTCAAACCCACCAATAACTAAATTTAGCAATTGTAGTTATTCTTATTTTTGGAGATATTCTATACACCAGGTAAAATGTTTGTTCTACACTATACACACAAAGGACATATTTTCACAGACACGTTGTGGGAATGGTATTGTTGAAGATGAAGAGGAGTGTGACTGTGGACCTTTACAGAGTTGTGCAAAAGATGCCTGCTGTCTGTCAAACTGCACTTTGAGCTTTGGGTCTACGTGTGCTTTTGGGCTTTGTTGCAAGGACTGCCAGTTATTACCATCAGGAAAAATATGTAGAAAGCAGGTCAATGAATGTGATCTTCCAGAGTGGTGCGATGGCATATCCTACATGTGCCCAGATGATGTCTATGTGGAGGATGGAATTCCTTGTAACGAAAGTGCCTATTGCTATGAGAAGAACTGTAATGACCGCAATGAACAGTGTAAGCAGCTTTTTGGCCAAGAGGCAACGAGTGCAAGTCAGAGTTGCTACAAAAAAATAAACACTCTTGGTGATCGTTTTGGTAACTGTGGTCTCAAAAACGGTGTATATATAAAATGTAATATCTCAGACAGCCTGTGTGGCAGAGTTCAGTGTAAGAATGTGACAGAAATTCCCACTCTGCACGAACATTATACTGTGCATCAATTTCACTCCAATGACGGCATCTGCTGGGGTATTGACTACCACCCTGGGATGCCCATACCTGATATTGGTGAAGTGAAAGATGGCACAGAGTGTGGCCCAGAACATCTCTGCATTGACAGGCAGTGTGTCCATATATCTCGCTTGGATAGTAGTTGTTCACCTAAATTCTGTAACTTGAGGGGAATTTGCAACAATAAACATCACTGCCATTGCAACTATTTGTGGGATCCACCCAACTGCCTAAAACGGGGCAATGGAGGTAGTGTTGATAGTGGACCACCCCCGAAGAGAGAAAAAATAAAGAGGGGTTACTTGCTAGCATTCTCACTTCTTTGGTTGCTTCTCTTATTATGTTGTCTTATTTGTCTTTGCATGAAGAAAAAATCAAAGGAAAAGGAAGCTGAAAGTGCAAAACAAACACAAAAGTTTCCTTTAAAACAAGTGCAAAAGGTTCCTTCAAAACAGATGCTAAATGTTCCTACTCAACCTGCAAAACCAGAACAAAATGTTCCTCCAAAACCAGAGAGTAAGGCTCCTTCACGACAAGAGAGTGAGGCTCCTTCAAGACAAGAGAGTAAGGCTCCTTCAAGACAAGAGAGTAAGTCTCCTTCAAGACAAGAGAGTAAGGCTCCTTCACGACAAGAGAGTAGGCCCCCTTCAAGACAAGAGAGTAGGGCTCCTTCAAGACAAGAGAGTAGGGC
>NC_064811.1:148478474-148505855 GCF_023721935.1 Panthera uncia
GGCTCCTTCAAGACAAGAGAGTAGGGCTCCTTCAAGACAAGAGAGTAAGGCTACTTTAAGACAAGAGAGTAGGGCTCCTTCAAGACAAGTGAGTAAGATTTCAACTCAATCTGCAAAACAACAAAAAGCTCAACCCTCAAAACCACCACAAAGACTTCAGAGTCAAGCTAGCCTATCATTTCAACAGGGTAAAGGTGGGAAACAAAGGCCATCACTAGTAAAAAATGTACCCAAATAAGTATGCATTAAACAAGGTTCTTCCTGGAATGTTTCTACTTGTTCTTCATTATTTTAAACAATTAGAAGATCCATTTTGCCTAAAATTTCTTTCTTTATATTTTCTGGGAAAAAGCATGGCACATGGGTTGTGTACCAGTTTTCAAGTTACACAGCTTCAAATCCCCTTCCCATTTTGTACACTTCATCACAGGGACCGTATTCTGCTGTACCAGGCCCTCTTCCTATAGGGATCTGCAATAAGGGGAATGAGTGAGAGTTTGGAAACCTGGGAGATCTGTTTGCTTCCTGTATGTCAATAACACTTCAATAACATGTTTTACACTGTCAGTTATACTTCGTTTACATATTTTTTCACTAAAATATTTATTGAAAATACTTATTTCTTTACTTATTTATGTATATTTTTTAAATTCACTGCAGACCAACTTCACTGTCATCCAGCATCAGTGTGTTATCCTGAGAGGTCCGAGTTGCAGATCGTTGAGCTTCCTACCAGTATCCCAAATCTTCTGCACCAGCTTAGCACTACCTACTGTCAGAGTTCTGGGTCTCAGATCCACGCAGTCAGACCTACAGTCTTCTAGATTTCAGTAACCCTCAAGCTCTTCCCTTTGATCCTTAGCTCCTTGAAAGAAATCACCTTTTAACAGTTAGTATTTCATACCTGCTAACAAGTTAGTAGCACATGACTCCCTTTTCTTGTTCTTCAATATCTATTTACCCAATTCTTGTACTTAATTCTATCCCTCTAAAATTACTGATGTGTTTTTACTTTTTCTTTTTGTAATGTAATTTATTTTTGAGAAAGTGTGAGAGACAGAGTGCGAGCTTGGGAGGATTAGAAAGAGAGAGAGAGAGACAGAATCCAAACCAGACTCCAGGCTCTGAGCTGTCAGCACAGAGCCTGATGTGGGGCTCAAACCCACAGACCATGAGATCGTGACCTGAGCCAAAGTCAGATGCCCAACTGACTGAGCCACCCAGGTGCTCCTAAAATTGCTGATGTGGTTTTACTTTTTCTGACTCAATCCTGACTGTTATAGTACTAATCTTTGTGTAATGAGGAAAGTGAAAGTCAGGAGGTGCCAGTTTTTGTTTGTTTGAGCTTTTCTTTACCACTGACCTTTCCCATCTTTAAATTACTTAAATGTACCTCAATTTTCCAAACAAAAAAAAAGAAAGAACAGGATGATAATAAGAATTGTCTCTCAACCTTTGGTGTTTCTTTGGTTATAAAATGAGATAAAGAAAATGCTTTCATTTCTAGGTAGGTCTTGGTAGATAAGTTTCTCCCCCCACTGAAAACAACAATAAAAACAATTGTGCAATACCAAACACATTTTTTAATTATATGTTTAAAGTATCAGAGAACTATGAAGGAAATGAAGATTAAAAGACTTAAAAACTACAAGGAAAGGAAAACAATGAGAAATATCAGTACTTTTTCCCCGGGAACAAAAGTGATTGTTCCCTGTAATGTGATGATTCTGAATACAAATTGAGGATCAACTTGGCCATCCCAGTTAGAAAGCCTCTGTTGGAGAACGAGAAGCCTGAAGCTTCTTAGTGTATACAGGAGACCAGATTGATAGATGAGACACTAAATGAGCATCAAATTAAAAATCAGTTTTCTCTATAACACATTTGCTGGATTTAGGTCCTCTCTGGGAGGCTGGGGAGACAGGTTGAAGCCTTTAAAGGAAGAAATCTCTATAATCTGTTGTACTCAAGAATCAAAGATTTGGTGGAAAAGGAGGATTTCCTTAGGACATGTCCTACCTTCCCTTTACAATGTTAGCCTGATTTTGAAGGAGGTTGGAAATAGGTTAGAGAATTGAGTTTTGAAGATTTGAATATCAGAACATAATCACCAATTGCTTTTAGAGCTGAAAAAATAGAGGCATATGGGCTCTCAAAAGAAAGTACAGTAAGATATATGTGTCTTACTAAAACTACACTATTTGCTGACCAACTCAGTTGCTAATTGTATTGGAATTATCAGTCAGCCTATCTTCCAAATGTAAGACAGATGAAAACTTCTCAAGTCAAAGGTAATATCAAAGTTTACCCTGAACCTCTAGGGTTCTTTATACATAACATGGAGCAGACTATAAAAAACAATTATCACATATATCAAGAGGGAAAAATTATGGCCAATGGTAAAGAGAAAACACCAACAATGACAGTAAAAGATTTGCTAGAAACCATCTAAAAGATGATTCAGAGAGTGAAAAAGATAATAATGAACAAAACCCCACCATGATTACTATTTTAGAGAAAATAGAAGAAAAATAAACTATGTGAAAGAAGATAGATAAATTTCACCAGAAAATTAGAACCCTATTCAAAGTTATCAAAAAGATATTCTAGAACTAAAAAAATAAAGTAACTAAATACAGGGAATTAGGGAACATTTTGAATTATAGACTGCTTTCTTCAATTAACTGCATTAGTTAACTAGAAGAGCAGTCAGTGAAAAATATCAGTTACACACATAGTGAAAAATATTAAAGATTAGGATACAGATTAGTGATATGTGAAACAGATCAATAAACCTACAATTAGTAAAATAGAGCCCCAGTTGAGGAGGAGAAAGATTATTGAATAGAAATAATAAAAAAGATATGTCAGAGAATTTCCTAAAAGCATGGAAACATACCATCTCACTACTTCAAAAAACTGAATGAATTTTAAGCAGTATAAATACACAAACGCACACCTAAGAGTAACTTGAAAACCAGACACTGAGAAATCTTAAGAGCAGCCAGATATATATTTCTATTATGTATTTTATTGTCAATAAAATAGTCAACTTTATTGACAATAAAATAGATGGCTGACCTGAACAAAATGTTTGAATGTAGAAGATAACGGAATAAGATATTTGCTTGGTAAATATAATTACCACATTAGAATTACTTTGTAAAAACAACCTTCAAGAATGAAGGAGAACAAAACTTTCCTTTGGCAAACAAATCATTGCCAGCAGTTAGCACTCAAATATTGAAATTTCTTTTTTGGTAGGTAGAAACATAATACCAGAAAGAAGCATGAATGTGCAGGTGGGTATAAAATGCACAAGAAACACTAAATATGTGGATATAATAATTAAAAATAATGTACCAAACAATACTAATAGTATCTTATGGATTATAAAGATGTGCAGAACAAAACGCAAACGTATTTATCACAAAAGCTGGGAGGTATGCAAATAGTTAACAGGTCTAAGCATCTAGCAGTACGGGGAAGAGGTAAATTAATGATATGCATAGTAGTACATGACATTGAGAACACATGCTGCAATCTTTAAAGTAACCATTAAGGGGTGCCTGAGTCACTCAGTTGGTTAAACGTCAGACTTAGGCACAGGTCATGATCTCACGGTTTGTGGGTTTGAGCCCCTTGTCAGGATCTGTGCTGACAGCTCAGAGGCTGGAGCCTGGATTGGGTTCTTTGTCTCCCTCTCTCTCTGCCCCTTCCCTTCTTGCGCTCTGTCTCTCACTCTCAAAAACAAACAAGAACGAAAGGGAACCATTAAAATGATAAGATATGTAAATATAAGAAATAAAAGAAAAAAAGGCAAAATAAATGGTATTTGATTACTAAAGATATGGGCCAGTGAAGAAGGAAACAAACATAATGCAGGTATGTGAAAATAGAAAAAAAAAAAAAAACCTATGGTAGATATAAGGCCTATGTAAAATGAATTACATTAAGAAATTAAAAGACTGACATGTTTCAGAGTGTAAAAATCTAGTATTATAAAACCTAGTAGTGGGGCGCCTGGGTGGCTCAGTCGGTTAAGCTTCCGACTTCAGCTCAGGTCACGATCTCGTGGTCTGTGAGTTCGAGCCCCGCGTCAGGCTGTGGAATGATGGCTCAGAGCCTGGAGCCTGTTTCGGATTCTGTGTCTCCCTCTCTCTCTGCCCCTCCCCCGTTCACGCTCTGTCTCTCTCTGTCTCAAAAATAAATAAATGTTAAAATTAAAAAAACAAAAACAAAAACCTAGTGGTATGCTGTTTACTAAAAACACAATTTAAAAATAAAGACCTAGAGGGTGTAAAAACTTGAAAAATAATTTTTTATGCAAGATTAACCAAATTAATTTAGTGTTAATTCTCTTATTTGATAATGAAGACTGGGGAACAAAGCATTACTAGAAATAAAGGGGGATATTTTGTAATGATAAAAGGCAAATCATTAGGAGATAGGATGTCCTTAATATGTGAGCACCCACTAATATAACTTCAAATATATAAGGGGGGGGACATCTGGGTGGCTCAGTTGATTAAGTGTCTGACTCTTGGCTTTGGCTTATGGCATGATCTCATAGTCATGAGATCAAGCCCCGTGTCCAGCTCCGGAGAGATTCTCTCTCCCTCCCCCCAAGCCCTTCCCTCACTTGCACAGGTGCGCGCTCTCTCTCTCTCGCTCTCTCTCTCTCTCTCTCTCTCTCTCAAAGTTTAAAAGACAAATAAAAAACAAAGATATAAGGAGAAATATGGAGGTAGAGAAATCCACAATAAACAAGAGGGAAAATTTTAACCCAATTCTCTTAATAGTGATAAAAAAGATAAACAGCAAATCTGCTGAATAAGATTTTCGGTATAAAATTAACAAACTGGATCTATTATATATATAAAGAAAAGAAATACTAAACTCAAAATGGCTAAATTGACTTTGATTCATCCACACATAAACTATTACCAAAAGCCACCTTATGGTGGGCCAGAAAGTCCCAACAAATTTCATATGGTTTTAATCAAGAAGAGTCGTTTCCTAAACCTTATATATTTAATCTACAAGTCAATCGCATTAAAGATAACAGGAAAAATTCCAATTACCTGGGACAATTGTGACATTGGTCTCACGTCTGGTTACCAACCAAGATTTTGCACCCAGTTCTAAGGTAGAGCCGTGGTACCCCCACACCATCAAATAATTCTCTTACACCATGTGGGTATTCTACAGTTTAACTCAATCCTAACACTGTCTCCTGAGAGATAGCTCCAGGTGACACAGGTTAAGGGCTCAGGCCGATAAGACTGCTTGTCCCCTCGTTTGTCATCTGTACTTCTGACAGACCAGCTATAATTTGGAGGTTATAATGACCATCTCCTTGGGTTTGATTAATTTGCTAGAGTTGCTTACAGAACTCAGAGAAACTTTTTACTGATTGTCTTATGGTTTTATTATAAAAGGATATAATCCAGAAAGGGATAGATGGAAGGGATGCACGGGGCAAGGTATGTAGGAAGGGAAAAGGAATGTTCTTCTCGGGAATGTTACTCTCTCCAGGTCTCACCATTCATTCACCAATCCAGAAGCTCTCCAAACCCTGTCCTTTTGGAGTTTTATGGAGGCTTTATTACCTAGGCATGATTCATTTTGGTAACTGAACTCAATCTCCAGATCCTCTCTCCTCTACAGACGTGATGGTGGGGGACAAGGTGAGACTGGAAGTTCTAACTCTCTAATCACATTGTTGGCTCCACTGGCAGCCGACCACCATCCTTAAGTGGTTTCCAAAAGTAGCCTCATTAATGTAACAAAAGACAACTGTATTGCTTTCTTAATTTGGGAGATTTAAGGGTTTAGGAGCTCTGCCGAAAAGGATGGATGATGACCAAACATTTTTCTTATTAATAAATCACAATATAATATCCTACCTTATATATATTTTTGATAATCTATATGTCAATGAAGATTCAAAACAAAAATTAGGAAATATTTTGAACTGAAATACAAATAACTACAATATATTAAGTTACATAGTATTTAACCTAAAGCAGTCTTTTAGGGAAAATGTAGTCATATACCTATGTTAACAACAACAACAACAAAAAAGTGAAGATACATTGATTTAACTTTCCATGTCAAAAAACTGGGAAAATAACCACACTTTAGATCTATGACAATTAGAAGTCATAACAAAACTAGGAGAAAGAGTCAATGAAACTAAAACAAATGCACAATGGAGAAAATCAGCAAAGATAAAATTTGATTAAATGAATTAAAACATTATAAAACCTTCATTTGACTGAGGAAAAAAGTAAAAGCAAGAAAATACAGGTTATCATGAGCAGAAATGAAAATGGGTATTGCAAAGGGCATGTGTAATGAAAAAAAATAGGAAGTTTTTTACCAATAAACTTGGCAATTTAGACAATTAAACAAGTTTATTGAACAATCTAAATTACCAGCCCAACAGTAGAAATAAATACTAAAGAGATTGAATTAGCGTTCAAAGACTCAGCCAGTCCCAGATAACTTTTCAGTGAAATCTTCCATAAATATAATTTTTTCAGAGAAATCTTCCAAAAAATATTTTTCAAGAACTTTGGAGACAAAAAGGAATGGCTCAAACTCTTTTTATGGGTTTTGGGTTATCTTAATTCACAAACCTGACAAGGGCAAAATTTTCAAAGCAATTTATTTTATGAGAGTAGATCTAATATTCTTAAAATGTTTCTATGGCAAATAAATTTCAACATGTTTTTATAAACAATAATGTATCATTGTGATCAAATTTTTAAAGTATTTCTGACTCAAAAAAAATCTTTATGATTGATATTAACAGAGTACCTGAAAAAATTATATCTCAATAGATACAAAAATTATTTCATCAAGGTCAGCACTTTGATGTGACTATTGGTGGGAATATAAATTGAGGGTAGGCACCATGGAAAACAGTAGAAAAGTTCTTCAAAAAATTGAAATAGAACTATCATTTAGCAATTCACTTTCAGATGCAGGCATGTCTTGTTTTATTGCACATTGCTTTATTGCATTTTGTATATATTCCATGTTTTACAAATTGAAGGTTTGTGACAACCTTGAGTCAAGCAAGAATATTGGCACCATTTTTCCAACAGCATATGTTCACTTCATGTTTCTGTGTCACATTTTTGGTAACTCTCACAATATTTCAAACTTTTTCATTATTATAATATTTGACTTGCTGTGATCTCATGATAAAACATTAACAGATAAGGAATTGCTTCTTATGGATGAATGAATAAAGTGGTTTGTTAAGATGGAACCTACTTCTGGTGAAGACAGTGTGAAGATTATTAAAATAACAACAAAGGGCTTAGAATATTACATAAACATCGTTGATGAAGCAGTAGCAGAGTTTGAAAGGATTGAGTACAATTTTGAAAGAAGCTCTTGTGGATAAAATGCTTTCATGCAACATTGCATTCTATAGAGAAATTGTTTGTGAAAGGAAGAGTCGATTGATGTTGAAAACTTCATTGCTGTCTTATTTTAAGAAATTGCCACAGCCACCCCAGCCTTCAGCAACCACAACCCTGATCAGTTGGCAGCCATGAGCACTGAGGTAAGATCCTCCACCAATAAAAGGATTATGACTCACTGAAAACTCATATGATGGTTAGCGTTTTTTAGCAATATAGTATTTTTAAAATAAGGTATGTACATTGTTTGTTTAGACTTGATGCTACTATATACTTTAAATAGAGTGTATGATAGTATAAACATAATATGTACCAGAAACTAAAAAATTCAATTTTGATCTATTGTGATATTTTCTTTATTGTGGCAGTTTGGAACTGAACCCAGAATATTTCTGAGGCACACTTGTATTTATCCAAAGGAAAGGAAAACATTATGTTAAAGAGGTATCTGCATACCACCTCACGCCAGTCAGAGTGGCCAAAATGAAGAAATCAGGAGACTATAGATGCTGGAGAGGATGTGGAGAAACAGGAACCCTCTTGCACTGTTGGTGGGAATGCAAATTGGTGCAGCCGCTCTGGAAAGCAGTGTGGAGGTTCCTCAGAAAATTAAAAATAGACCTACCCTATGACCCAGCAATAGCACTGCTAGGAATTTATCCAAGGGATACAGGAGTACTGATGCATAGGGGCACCTGTACCCCAATGTTTATAGCGGCACTCTCAACAATAGCCAAATTATGGAAAGAGCCTAAATGTCCATCAACTGATGAATGGATAAAGAAATTGTGGTTTATATACACAATGGAATACTACGTGGCAATGAGAAAAAATGAAATATGGCCTTTTGTAGCAACATGGATGGAACTGGAGAGTGTGATGCTAAGTGAAATAAGCCATACAGAGAAAGACAGATACCATATGGTTTCACTCTTATGTGGATCCTGAGAAACATAACAGAAACCCATGGGGGAGGGGAAGGAAAAAAAAAAAAAAGAGGTTAGAGTGGGAGAGAGCCAAAGCATAAGAGACTGTTAAAAACTGAGAACAAACTGAGGGTTGATGGGGGGTGGGAGGGAGGGCAGGGTGGGTGATGGGTATTGAGGAGGGCACCTTTTGGGATGAGCACTGGGTGTTGTATGGAAACCAATTTGACAGTAAATTTCATATATAAAAAAAAAAAAAAGAGGTATCTGCATTCCAGTGTTCATTGCAGCATTACTTATAAAAAGCTAAACATGTAAGCAACCTAAGTGTCCATCAATGGATGGATGGATAAAAGAGAGGTGGTGTGTGTGTGTGTGTGTGCACGTGTGTGTGTGTATCCCTAAAGTTATCTGATGACTAATATTTCCAATATCCACAAAGACATCCAAAGACATCAGAAAATAAAGGGAGAAGAAACTAATTATAGAAATTAGAGCCCAACTATTTTTTTATAAAACCATACAAAACCATTGCATGATTTGTTCAACTTCCCCAAGATTAATTTTTTCCTTCTGAGTCAGATCTATTAAATGTAGATAATTGTTCCTTACTGTAGGCATAAGCATACATTTTTGTCTCCTCAGTGTAAAACTCCTCCAATATACCCCTTAACTAATCAAAAGAACTTCTTGTGTTTATCATATAAACATGTGTTCTGTATATGGACAGGTGGTCTTTGTAAGTACTTATGCAATGCCCTCAGTTTCTCACATTTATTAAAAGCCAAATATAGTTACTTATCAGGAGTGATCTGAGACACTAGATTTTATCTCTGCATATCAAGGTTTTACTCTGGCCTAAATTTTCTAGATTAAAATATGTGATACACAATTTCTGTAACTGTCCTCCTCCAAAAATGAAACAAATTAAACGTTAGAGACTCAACAGACACATATAACATCAATGGCTAAAATAATCTTAAACAAATAAATAGTTCTCAACTATTTATTGGTCACCAAAACAAAAAACAACTAATACATCTTTTATACCTGGCTAAAGGCTTGCAAGATGAAATAAAAGTAAACTATGAAAAGAAATCCATGCAATTAAAGTTAGTCAAATTAACCCTTCATCTTATCTATCTGATTAAGACTAGAGTGTATAGAAAATTTGATAAAGCCAAATTTTTCACACAATGCATATTGCTATTCCCATACATGTATCCCTCCTACCCATCTAATATCCAGGTAAATTGAATGTTCCTATAGAGGCTTAAATTAAGCTGAAAAGATTAAAACCCTCTTGGTCAAATTTTGTCCCTTTGCAAACTGGTTGTGACCAAAGCTATGGAAAAATGAGAAACTCCACTTATGGAAAAGGTATACGTCCATACTTATTTAGATGGAATGGTAAAGGATATTTTCTTTATTGTGGCAGTTTGGAACTGAACCCAGAATATTTCTGAGGTTCTCAAATCATACTGGCAGAGAATACCAGAGAAAACCTCCTCTCTGTCTCAAAGCTAAACCCTCAAAGATAAGACATAGCTAAACTTGTTTCTGTGATTTATCCAACCAAATTGCTAAATGTAGACTTCCCAGATTAGCATTTTTAACTGCTAGCAAGTCCATTTACCTATTAAATTTATTCCCACACTATTTTTTTGTTCGCCTCTCTTCTGAATTTTATTTTTGGTTTTTCTTGCTGACAATTCAACAGTTCTCCTTAGAGATGAAGCATATTTGTGTGCAGATACCTAATGTCTCTGAAATATTGTTTGAGAGTAAAAAGAAAAGTAGAGAAGATTATTGATGTCTGTTTTCTTTAGAGAAAGCTTAATAGTGGGGGCAAACTTTTTTTCTAGACCTTCCAGTGTTTTATGATATGATTTAATCTTAAGGAAACAATCTGGGAATAGGAGAACAGTATGAGTGAAAGTACTAAACTGAAGTGCTTAAATAAGCATATAAGATGAGGGTAAGAAAGTTAGTTGGATTTATTCATATTGAGAAGAAATTAGAAGTAAAGCTTGGATGGGGGTGGTGAAGTCACAATTGGGAGGGACTTTAGCCAGTTGCCATGGTGTGTGAAACTGAGAAAGTCTTGTTGCTAAGCAGCTAAATCTTGATCTTAATCAAATGAGAGGCACAGGGGAAGATATTTATATTTCCCTTTGCCATGTGAGGTCTCCAATAAAAATCTTTGTCCATAAGATTGGTGAGACAAACTAAGTATAAGGACTATAGTTGGAAGGGATCATGAAAACCTCACTAATTTTTCTTCTGCTAAGTTATGTAAGAAGTTTAGCTGTGAAGGAGAGAAGCATCTAGTATTTGGTCATGCGTGAATATATGCATGCATGAATATATTTGTGCATATATGAATATATGAACACATGCACACATACACACATACAACAGTATTCTTTCTTGCCAAGTGGTGACATCCCGTTTAGGATTCATGCCATTTAATGTATCTTATTCAGTTGTATTTTAGTTTGTTGAGATGGACAAAAATGTGTTTTAGGAGGAGTTAGTTTAGAAAACACTGATTTAGGCTATGAATGAGAATAAGAGGGAGGTGGTAATTAGAGTACAGATATTGATGAATTTGAAGAAACTGTTGGAAGGAAAAAGCATTTATACAAGATGCATAGAAAATCTAGCAGCGTAATTTGAAGTCACTATACTATGTCATTATTACACTTACTAATGCAAACGTTATACTGCTTCAGAAGCTTTGGTTTCTGGAGTCATCAAATAAAATAATTAATGAGGACAAAGATTCTGGCTCATGATCTTGAGTTATTTTTATGTGTTCTTGGCATTTTGTATGGTGCCTACCCATTAGTACTTGGAAAGTACTGGGGTAAACCAGGTACTTTGTCACCTTAATGATGAGGATGATGTTTACCTGAAGCACGTCCTTTTTTCCTATCTACAATCTGATAGTAAAGTTTAATACAAATATTGAATCCTGTATTTAAAACAAGGGTAATGAGGAATTCTTGGTTTAAACATTTAAACAACCATGATCAAAAGCCAACAGTAATAAGTTGTGAAGACAAAAAAAAATGTAGAGTTTCAGCACAGCACTCTGTGCATTAATGAAGAAATTTAGAAATTCAGGAAGTTAAAAAACTTGTGGACAACAAAAGACAAAGTATTAATGTATAAGAGTTTTTGAAATAAATATTCATAATTTCAACCTTTTGACTGGGGTATCAAGGTATCATTCTAATTCTGATTGCATTACTTTCTTTAAGCATCTTCCTAAACATAGCATGACATTTTCCCAGGAGTGATGGCAGTTTGTTGTAGTAGTGAAGGAATCAGTTCATTTTAGGTTGAGGAGTTGGGAAAATGGTGGTTGAATTAATGGACTCCACAAAAGGCTGTGAAAATGGAAGGGGAAATAATGTGTTCCTGAAAACAGTGCAATAGAATGGAAAGAGCAGTTATTTAAGTCCTCTATGAATTTGATGAGTTAATTTAGATTAAAAGTAAAAATCGTGGTAAGCTATTTAAGATGGAAGAACCAGGAGAGTTGAGAGTGTGATAATATAATATAGGTCATGGCCATGGGTTGATGGCTAGGGATCAATGAAATTGCGTTTTGAAGGTAAAATAAGCTAGATGTTATATACGTTGTCCACTTGCTTGCTAAACATAGAGTATAGATAAGATGGTGGAGAAGAAATCTATAAAACAGGGATAAAATTCCTTGAGCTGTAAGAGTTTGTTGTTGTTGTTGTTGTTGTTGTTGTTTAAAGAGTAAATAGTGATTTAATGAGATAGCTACCAAGTTGAGTGGCTTGCAAGTGGCTTTGGTAATCAAAGAAAATTATGACCATCTGTCTACTCTGTATGGTATATGGGGATTCTGACTGTGGGAATCTTTCCCTCTGCAGGGCTTCAGATTGTTGAGATATAAGTTTTAGTAGGATTAAGTAGGAATAAGGAATTCTCCACGAAGAATAAAGAAGCAATTGTTGCTTTTCATAAAAGGAAGTGACAGGAAAATGATTTCAGAGAGAGAAGAAGCCAAGGCACACTGAATCAAGGTATAAAAAGTAAACCGACATGAATAAAGCATTCAGGAGATGGTAGGTGCTGAATCAGGCATCTTTCATTTTTATATCACCTTCTATGAGAAGTGATTTTTGAGTGGTGTGTTAGATCTCTCATAACAGACTTTTCTTTTTTTTTTTTTTTTAACTGGGCTAGAGATTCTTACAGTCATTACCTTAAATAATCACATATCATTATAACCTGATAAAGACTGTGGAACCTTTCACCACAAAAATAAAACAGGCACCTTATAGGTAAAATATTGAACACAATTTTACAAGCCCTTCAAGTCTATTCATATCCCAATTACTCTGCCCAAATTTGTATGCTAGGCCTATATCATTCATTTGTTTTTCCCAAGGGTGTAACAGTGTCTGCACCACTTTGTGGCTTTTATTAATTCTTTCACAAAGCAAGAATGTAATGAGAGAATATTCCAGCTAATGTTGTGCCAGTGCCAGATTTCTCACTTTCACAAATATGAGATAAACGCATTTGAAAGTCAATCTCTGGAGCAGGTTAGCTTGCAATTTGAAAAATGCTACAGTTTAATGATTTTGCCCCAGAAAGACAACCACACCTTCCCCCAACTTTCCCTCGCTCCTTTTTGGATTCATTAATTTTCTCTTCAGTTTTTTTTTTTTTTAATTTTTTTTTTAACGTTTATTTATTTTTGAGACAGAGAGAGACACAGCATGAACGGGGGAGGGGCAGAGAGAGAGGGAGACACAGAATCGGAAGCAGGCTCCAGGCTCTGAGCCATCAGCCCAGAGCCGGATGCGGGGCTCGAACTCGCGGACCGCGAGATCGTGACCTGAGCTGAAGTCGGACGCTTAACCGACTGAGCCACCCAGGCGCCCCTCTCTTCAGTTTTAAAGACACTTCCTTTTGTCTACACTATCCCTCGATCTCCAACTTTTCTTTTTTTTTATAATTTTTTTAATGTTGATTTATATTTGAGAGAGAGCAAGAGACAGTGCGTGAGTGGGGGAGGGGCAGAGAGAGGGAGGCAGAATCCAAAGCAGGCTTCATACTCCAAGCTGTCAGCACAGAGCCTAGTTCAAGGCTTGAACTCAGGAACTGTGAGATCATGACCTGAGCTGAATTAGGACGCTTATCGACTGACCCACCAGGCACCCCTCCAATTTTTCTTAAGTTAATTTGTTTTATATTTCATATGGCCAGAGGATTTGAAACATGTTCTTTTTTCTTTTTTTTTTTTTTTTTTTTTTTTTGTGGCAGAAGGAGAGAATCATAGGTTTTATTTTTAATAAAAAGTAAACACTTTTTCCTAATTACAAAAGCAAAACATATTCATTGTAAAATGAAACGTGATTTTTCTTAAGAATAAAATCAATCATATGGGGTGCCTGGGTGGCTCAATGGGTTGAGTGTCTGAGTCTTGACTTCAGCTCAGGTCATTATCTCCTGTTTGTGAGTTCACTGCTGACA
The DNA here is from genome assembly GCF_023721935.1 of Panthera uncia. Classification (NCBI taxonomy): domain Eukaryota; kingdom Metazoa; phylum Chordata; class Mammalia; order Carnivora; family Felidae; genus Panthera; species Panthera uncia. The sequence goes on from NC_064811.1 coordinate 148,492,363, forward strand.
GTGCAGAGCCTGCTTGGGATTCTCTCTCTCTCACTCTCTCTGCCCCTCCCCACCCCTCTCAAAGTAAATAAGTAAACTTAAAAAAAAATAAAATTAATCATAAACACAGTTTGGTAACACACATCTAACACCTCAAAATATTTCCCATTCAAATTCTACCATTGTTTATTATTACTTGAAGTAACCAAGCATTACAATGGATACTAATAGTTGACTCTTTGCAATTAACACATTACAGTTTGACAGGGTTAGAAGAGAGAGCATGGGGAAAACAAGTAAATACATAATTGTGCCATATAGTATATGTGAACCACCATGAAAGATTTTGTAATATAATTTATGATTAATTTTTGCATATACATCTCTTGAGTAGTGTGACCAAGTAATTTATCATTTGAAATTTAAAGGAAAAACTATTAATATTTATGTGAAGTCAACATATGTAAATTGAAATATCCCCAGAAAACTAAGATTTATGTTCATCTTTTCCCCAAGGCCTTTTTGCTTTAAATGTCAGTTGTGGAAATGTTCACAGATATTTATGTATTAGAGAGCAGTAAAATAATCCATATGTGTTCATTTTTCAGATTTAATAATTATAAATCTCCAGTTAATCACCATTCTCTCCTACTCTTCCAATATCATTCAGCTTCACCAATGTTAAGAACATATCCAAGGCAATACATTGAGTGATGTCTTGGGCCAAACGCTAATCACTTTTATCTTGGATCCTTCTCTTTCTTCTCCACTCCAGTATGCTCATAACCATCTTCATTCTATACTTCTTTTAATTTTTATAGTGTTTCTTCTCTGATAGTTCAATCTTTCGAAAGAAACACCCTTAAAAATCAGCACTGTATATGGCCAGCTCAGAGGGAGAAGATGAAAAGTGATGTTTACTGACCTGTCCTCTTTTGTTTTCATCAATAGATCCATATGATTGCTCCATAAGACCTTGGTGCATGTGAGATTATTCTCCCATTCTGGCAGGAGGTGTTTTTGGTCCTTTCTGGGTGGTCTTTGGTTGGGTGCTCCCAATACCATGGTCTCCAGAAGTGGTAATTCCCTTGAGGGTAAAGGGAATGGGCAGGGGCTTAATGAAGCCTCCATGTTGGCACTCTTACAGTCTGTGTTTTGGGGGTCAGAGACATGTTCTCCATTTGAAAGTCAAGAAACTTTTGCTGTCCAGACACCTTCCAGTGTTCACTTACACAGATCAAGGTTCTTTTTTTCAAGGACTAGCCTTTTGTCCAAAATGATTACTATTGTGGTTATGTGACGAAGGACCTGGAACCCTTGGTTGCCCTCAACTCCTGTTTTGGTTGCCTTTGAGAAATGTTATAGATAAATGATATTGCTTATGAAATCGAGCCCAAAAGGCTTTTTACATTTAAACATCTGGTGTATACTATTGCCAGTGAAGAGACAAAAATTCTACCCACAAACTGTGGCTTAACAGAAGAAGAACAACGAATGAAGTTTTAAGAAAGGGATAATTCCTCTTTGAAATATAGTTCTTATGAGGGATGGTGGAACCACATATATCTTGTTAAACAGAGAGTGGTGGTAGACCACAATTGATTTCTTTATTCAGAAAGTAATATCTCATAGATGCAAGAGGAAACCTGCACTGTAGCCAATATAGCAATTCTTATTTTGATTCATTGGCAATTGATGTGGTTTTAATTAAGGTTGTGATCTAGAGTCAAGAAAATCCCATGGAATACATGACAAAGTCAACTATGGAAGAATCTTTGTACTTGGAAGATAATCATCTTTAATTCTCACCTGCATCCTAATGTGGCTCATCTTTTTGTAAATAAATATTTTAACATTACTTTGAGTATCATTTACATGCAGGGACATGTAAGCATCAGGTTGATTGTGTATTTGAAAGTTTCCAAGGGGTCAGTCTGAGAGATTTTGCATTCACTGTGACTCATGAGCTCAATCATAATTTGAGTATGAAACAGGATGAAAAAATGTGTACATATGAGTAAACAGTGTGTGTAACATATCCAACAAAGTTAAAGACCAGTCGATTCAGTAAATGCTGTTATGCTGATTTTTGTAACACTATTGCATAAAAAGAATGCATGAACAACTCTTAAAATCCAGGGGACATCTTTCTATGGAAGCACAGTGGGAACAGTGTGGTTGAAGGAGAGAAGCTTGACTGCAGATCCTTATAACATTGGGAAAAGGATATGTGTTCTTTCAAACTGCACTGAGTCCTGAGGCTGATTGGGCTTTTGAGTTTTTTTTTACAAATACTGCAAATTCATGCCATCAGATGAAATTTTAGAAATGAAGACAATAAATGTGGCTTTCCAGAATGGTGCAATGGGACATCTTATCAGTGGCCAGAAGATGTCTATGTGCAGGACAGGATCCCATGCAGGGGTTGTTATAAAAAGGGATGTAACAGCCATGATGAATAATGTAGGGAGATTTTTGGCCATGGGACAGAGTGCAACTCAAAGTTGCAACAGGGAATTAAATGCCCCAAATTGGTCACTGTGGTATGTGTGGTTTTACATATGTAAAATGTGATATCTAAGATATCTGTATTGAAGAGGTCAGCATGAGAAAAAAGGAATTCACTTTTTAAGAGATCATTCTACTGTGCATTAGACTCACTTCAGTGGCTTTAATTGGACTCACTTCAATGCTAAGATACAGACTACCATTTTGGGATGATGTTGGTGAAGTGAAAGACGGCACAGAATGTGGTCCAGAATATATCTGCATCCATATGATGAAGATCCATATGTCTTTTTTGAAAAGGGGTTGTTTTCCTCAGACTTATAATATGAGGGAGATCTAAAGCAATAAATATCAAGGCAATGTCCAGTGGCCCTTCCAAGTGACAAGAAAGGTAATGGAGATAGTGCTGACAGTGGCCCTCCCCTGCCCCCTGACCCTGTCCCCAGAGAAAGAAGGCAGAGTTATCTGCTGATTGGGAACCATTTACCATTTGGTTAATTCCTTTCTTTGTTTTATGTTTATTTTCCTTTTTAAAAAGTGAATGAAACAACCAGAGGAAGAAAAGCAAACATGTTCAGATTTATTTTAAGAAAGAAGAGAACAAATTTATGAGTATAGAAAATAAACCCAATAAATCTCCCCACACCTTAAGTTTTAGTTTGCTGGCCATAAAAATGTTAGCACACATTTGTACTAACAGGTAATTGATAAACATTATTTCCATTTCTGGCTTTGTTCATTGTTTCCTGCATATTTTAAATGATGTCTATCCTTATTCTAACACAATGTCAGTCTTACTCTTCTTTTTTGTGTTGCTATTGTCAAATATATTACATTTCTATGTTATAGGTCTAACAATACAACTTTATTATTTATGTTTTGTGCAAATGATTTTTAAATCATGGAAGAGATGGGAAAAATATGTAACTACACTATCTTTTATCATTATCTGAAAAATTACCTTTAGTGATATTCTTTGTTTTTTTCACATGGAAATGACTATTGATGCTATCATTTCCTTTCAGTATAAAGAATTTATTTTGGTATTTCTTCTAAGGCAGTTCTTCTGAAAATAATTTCTCTCCACTTTTTTTGTGTTTTTTGCTTTATTTTGCTTGTTTTGTTTTTAAGCTGAAGACATCATTGTTTATCCTTGGATTTTGAGGGGTATCTTTGACGGATGTAGGATATTTATTTGCCTTTGTTTTGTCAGCATGCTATGTCATTCCACTACCTTCTGAATTTTATTGTTTTTGATGAGAAGTCAGCTGTCAAGCTTACTGTGCTTTCCTTAGATGTGATAAGTCATTTTTCTCTTTTTGCTTTCAAGGTTTTCTCTATTACCTTTGCTTTCAGAAGTTTTAGTATGATGTGTCTGCATATGGAACTTTTTGTGTTTGTTTTACTTGGAGTTCACTGAATTTCTAATATGTGTAGATTAATGGCTTTCGTCATAGTTGGAGAGTTTTCAGTCATTATTACTGTGAATATCTATTTTCCCCACTTCTTTTTTTCTCCTCTGCTTCTGAAACTCTCATTGTGGGTATGTTGGTACATTTAATAATGTCTTACATGACTTAATTGCAATATGTATTTGGCTTCATTTTTTTGATAAGGGGAGGGACAGAGAGAGAGAGTATCTCAAGCAGGTTCCATGCCCAGCACAGAGTCCAATGTGGGGCTCAGTCTCATGGTGGTGAGACCATGACCCGAACTGAAATCAAGAGTCAGATGCTTAACCAACTAAGCCACCCAGGAGCCCTTATTTTTCTTCATTTTTGATTATTTCTTTTGTTCATATTGTAAATATTTTTTTATGCCAACTCAAATCTACTGTTTTATTATTTTAGGGATTTTTCATTGGGCTCATTACCTTTTTAATTCTGGAATTTACATGTGATCTTTTTAATAATTTTTATCATTTATTGATATTCTCTATTTGATGAGTTTTTATTATTATTACATTTTTCTCTTTTCATAAAAGTAGTTTCTTTTAGTTCTTGGAACAGATTTGTAATAGCTGCTTAGAATTCTCTGCTAATTCTAGCATCCAAGTCAAAAGGAGACATTTAGTTAAAATAGTTTATGCCTTTCTCTGACTTATTTCACTTAGCACTATAGTCTCTAGATCCATCCATGTTGTTGCAAATGTTATATAATACATATACATACACACACACACACACACATATATATATATATATATATATATATTCACACACACACATATATATATACACCAACAGTGTACAAGGGTTTCCTTTTTATCCACATCCTCACCAATACTCATTGTGGTTTTGATTTGCATTTCCCTGATAATTAGTAATGTTGACCATCTTTTCAGGTGTCTTGGCTATCTGTATGTCTTCTATGACTTCATTCATATATGGAATTTAAGAAACAAAACAAACAAAGGGAAAAAAGAGATAAACTAAAAAAAACAGACTCCTAAATATAAAGAACAAACTGGTGGTTGCCAGAGGGGAGGTGAGTGGGGGATGGGTGAAATAGGTGAAGGGAATTAAGAGTATACTTACTGTGATGAGCACTAAGTAATGTGTATGAATATTGAATCACTATATTGTAGCTATTCTCATGGCCAAGTTCTTGCCTGGGCAGTACATCTATGCCTTGATGTTTGGATGTTTGGAATAATGGTCTACCTCTTCTTCTTCTCAAAAAAAAAAATTTATTGTTATTTATTTTTGAGAGAGAGGGAGAGAGTGTGTGTGAGCAGGTGAGGGGCAGAGAGGGAGGGAGACACAGAATCTGAAGCAGGCTCCAGGCTCTGAGCTGTCAGCAGAGAGCCCCATGTGGGTCTTGAACCCATAACTGGGTAATCATGACCTGAGCCGAAGTCAGACACTTTTCCAACTGAGCCACCCAGGCGCCCCATGTGGCCTACTTCTTCTGAAGTGACTTTGCCACTCTACAAGAGGGCCTGGTATACCATATCTTCTTAGTTTACTAGTCCTGACATAAAATCTTGGTATGAGCAATCTGGGACAGATTGGGAAAATTACATCTTCAATATTTAGGTCTGCTGTACCTAGAGCAGAACCCATAGCCTATGAGTGGAAGATGGGTGGTTGGGCTGAGCCATGAAATCAGTTTCTTGCACCTTTTGCATGCTTACATGAAATCAGAGTTCCAGAGGTGGAGCTGAGAGTTGAAATAGGCACCATAATTTTGGCCATACCTGTTCAGAATAGAATTTACATGACATAGAACCTGAGAGGCATAGGAGAAGATTGTAGTTGAAAGGCCACAGATTATTGATGTTCTTCTAAAGATTTAGTATGTTTTCTGGGTAAATGTTTCTCCATTTGTTATATCCATTTGTTATAGGTAACAGACATTTTTTTAAAAATAACTTTTACCAGTTAAGTGGTTGGTGGGCTGGCAAAGAGGGTACCCTGAGCTTCTGATACAATCAATCCAAAACTTCTACTCCTATGGTAATTTGAAAGAGAAAAAAGCAGGGGATTATACTACCAGATATCCTGAACTATGATAAAGCTGTAGAATTTAAGAGAGTGTGGCACTGACTGATGAAACAGAATGGAGAGCAAAATAGTCTTTTCAATAACTTGTTCTGGGCTAATTGGTTATCCATATAGAAATGATGTATCTTTTTCTCTGCTCACACTAAATACTTAAAACAATTCCAGATGAATTTCAAATTTAAATGCCAGAGAGAAATTTTAAAAATATTGGAAAAAAATAACATAGGTGAACTTCATAATGTTGGTAATGGAAAAGATTATTCAAACAAAAAGAAAATCTATAAATTTAAAAGAAAAACTTAATCAGACTCTGAAATTAAGAGGTTCTCTTTTTAATTAATAAACAGGTTTCATTAAACCAATGAAAATACATGCCATTAGCATTTTTGGAAAATATATTTGCAAAACATGTATATAAAAAGGGTATATATCCGTAATACAGAAGTGTTTCAAACCAATGAAGTAAAAGAAAGATCACCCAATAGAAAATTGGGCAAATAACTCAGACACTTGATTGCCAATAAACATGAGAAGGTGCTTAACTTTAATAGTTAAGGAAATGGAAACAAAACTGCAAATTAAGGGGCGCCTGGGTGGCGCAGTCGGTTAAGCATCCGACTTCAGCCAGGTCACGATCTCGCGGTCTGTGAGTTCGAGCCCCGCGTCAGGCTCTGGGCTGATGGCTCGGAGCCTGGAGCCTGTTTCTCATTCTGTGTCTCCCTCTCTCTCTGCCCCTCCCCCGTTCATGCTCTGTCTCTCTCTGTCCCAAAAATAAATAAAAAAACGTTGAAAAAAAAAAAAATTTAAAAAAAAAAAACAAAAAACTGCAAATTAAAACTGATACCACATTACACACACCAATATGACTAAAATAAAAATTTTGGAACTGTCAAATGTTAGTAAGGATATGGACTAATTAGAACTCTCATATATGATGTTAGATACATAAATTTTTGCCTCCACTTAGAACATTGCTTTGAAGTATTTAATAAGTTTGATTGCACACATTCGGATTAAGCAATCCAATTCAAGTTATAGACCCAATGGAAGTGTTTCCATATTTTCCGGAATGACATGTAATAAAGCATTCATAGACAAACTAATTACGATGGCCAAAAAACTAGAAACTACCAAAAGTCCATCAGCAGTAGCCTGGGTAAACAACTTGTGCTATATTCAAATACTGGAGTAATATACAGGAATGAGAAAGAATGACGTAAAATCATGTAAAAATGTGAATGAATTTTACAAACAAAATGAATAAAATAACCAGTCACAAGAGAATGCATATTGCAGAACTGCAGTTATATGAGTCACAAAATAAGTGAAACTACTTTATGCTCTTAGAAATCAGCATAGAGACTACTCTCCAAGGAGAAAGAAAAGGGGAGGTTGAGTGGCTCAGTCAGTTAAGTATCTGACTTCGACTTAGGTCATGATCTCATGGTTTGTTGAATTCAAGCCCTGTGTCAGACTCTGGGATTCTCTCTCTCCCCCTCTTTGCCTCTCCCCTACTTGTGCACACGCTCATGTTCTCTCTCTCTCTCTCAAAATAAACCAACTTAAAGAAAAATTTTTTTGAAGGAGGAATATAAAATATGTCTTTGGCATGTTGGTAATTTTAGGATTCTTGAACTCAATATTGGTTAAATAGGCATATTTCACTACGAAAATCCTTTGATCTATATTTCTGTGATATGTTCATTTTTTCATGCATATTATACTTTAAACAAAATTAAAACCAATAATTCAATGCACTCAAAGTCTTAGACATTTTTTTAAAAACAGTTTTAAAACAAAATCTTCTGAAAACTGTTCTGTTTGCTTCATGGCCAAGCTCGATGGAGCTAACCTCTCGCCTTTGGTTTATAAAGAAAAGTCAAAATTTTTACCCTTAATACATGGTGTCAATACTAAAGCATATGTTTCATTAGGGTAGACAGGAAGTTTTGCCTGTTTTATTCCATTGTATATATATTAAGTATTAAAATAAAAAAATTTTAAGAAATAAATGGAAAAACTAAGAAAAAAAGGCAAAATCAATTGGGAAATTCCTTTTATAGAATGAAAGTGAATCTCATTTTAAACATATAATGGGAATTGTATTAGTGCAGAGGGGACAACTTTTGAATATTAAGAACAAAAGCCTTTTTAGTTAGCAGGATTCAAAGCTTATTAATTAATAGCACTGATATTTTGAAATAAAGATTGACTTGGGAAAGGAGCTCTTTATAAAAGGAAAATTTTCTGGAGTGCCTGGCCGGCTCAGTCATTTAAACATCTGACTTGTGATTTTGGCTCAGACTATGATCTCATGGTTCGTTGGTTCGAGGCCTGTATTGCGCTCTGCACTGGCAGTGCTGAGCCTGCTTGAGAGTCTTTCTCTCTCTCTCTCTTCCCCTCCCTTGCTCTCTCACGCTCTCTCTCAAAATAAATAAATAAACAAAAAATGAAAATTTGCTAATAATTTTTAAATCATTTTTATTGTAAGTAGGGGGAATTAATCATTGCATATTACTCCAGCAATTAATAAATCCTATGTGTTCTATATTCAATAATATTATAGGAGACATTTTTTGTACCATCAATCAGCATGATTAAATCAACATAACTTAATATTATAGCTATTTAATGTGAATTTCATTAGGAAAATTAGAAGGAAGAGGAAGATACAGTACAGATGACCCTTGAGCAACATGGGTCTGCATGGGTCCACTTACACAGATTTTTTGATAAATGTAATATCTATAATTTTCTCTTTCTTATTATTTTCTTAATAACATTTTCTTTTCTCTCAAAATATGTGCTACTCGACTACTTATGGGTAAGATTTCCAGTCAACAGTAGGGCATTAGTAGTTAAGTTTTGGGGAATCAGATGTTAATGTGTGTATTTTCTACTGCACAAGAGTCAGGGTCCCTAACTCCCATGTTGTTCAAAGGTCAACTGTACTTGGAATAATTATAATCAAACATGGGACCACTAAGCAAAATGTGAGATGAAAATCTGATAATCTCACTATTTGACTTAGGAATATGCTTACCTCAGATCACAGCTGCCTAACTCAATATTGATCTAAACTTTTTTGTTGGTTTGTTATACTAATAATGATGAAAGAAAAATAGTTGTGAGTCTTTATTTTACTTTTTGTCATATAGACTCAGTGTTTGTAAAAAGAACATCTGTATTTCCTTTAATAATGCAGCATCAGTGTATGATTTTATAACTCCATTAATAAATTTTAATTATTTTTACAGGTATTAATCTTGTGACTTTCATTATTTCTCTTTAACCCTAAAATTCTATACCAAATATAATAGCTATGATTTCAAAGAAGCATACAGTAGAAAGTATAAATTTTGTAAAACTATTATTGGAACTTAGTTTAAAATAATCATACAAGGAGACTTAAACTTACAAAAATCACACAAAAAGTGTATATAAAGGAGAGATTAAAAGCCAGTGTCATTTCTGAACATGCATGGTATTAAGCAGTAACTCAAAAGTTGTCGGTTATTTTCCCCTGAGGCAGTCTTGAGAACAAAAATTAAATGTAAAATTCAGGGCGCCTGGGTGGCGCAGTCGGTTAAGCCTCCGACTTCAGCCAGGTCACGATCTCGCGGTCCGTGAGTTCGAGCCCCGCGTCGGGCTCTGGGCTGATGGCTCAGAGCCTGGAGCCTGTTTCCGATTCTGTGTCTCCCTCTCTCTCTGCCCCTCCCCTGTTCATGCTCTGTCTCTCTCTGTCCCAAAAATAAATAAAAAACATTGAAAAAAAAAAATTAAAAAAAAAAATTAAATGTAAAATTGATCTAACTCCCTACTTCTATGTTAGAGTGATAAGGTAAACTTTGTTTTCTTTTTTTTTTTTTTTTGCTTATTTAAATAAATTATTTAAAAATTGTTTTATTCTATTTTTTAATGTTTATTTATTTTGAAAGAGAGAGAGAGAACAGGGTAGGGGCAGAGAGAGAGAGGGAGACAGAGTTCCCAGCAGTCTTAGCACTGTCAGCTCAGAGCCTGAGGTACAGTTCCATCTCAGGAACCATGAAATCAGGACCTGAGCCAAAATCAAGAGTTGGCAGCTTAACCGCCTGAGGCTCCCAGGTGCCCCTAAAATTAATTTTATTTCATTTTTCAAAAAATGTTTATTTATTTATGAAAAAGAGAGAGACAGAGTGCAAGTGGGAGAGGGACAGAAAAAGAGAGGAGACAGAGAATCTGAAGCAGGCTCCAGGCTCAGAGTTGTCAGCACAGAGCCTGAGATCATGACCTGAGCTGAAGTTGGGTTGCTTAACCCACTGAGCCACCCAGGCGTCCCTTAGATTAGAGAAATATTGCAAAGTTGGTTAGAGTTCCTGGAAACAAAATCCTACACTGAGTTTACACTGTCATTAACTGTTACATTACTTTGGTAGATTTGTTACAATTAATTTAAAAAAATACTGATACAATATTATTTATTAAAGCCCATATTTTTTTTAAAAAAAATCTAATTTTACCTGACTTTTTTTTTTCCTGTTCCAGCTTTCTAGATGAGATATCACAGTGTATTTAGTGTCATATCTTCTTAATTCCCCTTGGCTGAGACTCTCAGACTTCCCTTATTTTTGATGACCTTGAAATTTTTGAGGTGTATTGGTCTATCATTTTGTGGACAGTCCCTCAGTTTGGGTTTTTCTGATGTTTTTTCATGATTCAACCAGGATTATGGGTTTTAGACCACAGAAGTAAACTGCCATTTTCATTACGATGCTGTCAAGAATACATGCTATCAGCGAGACTTATCAATGATGATGTTAACCTTAATTACCTTGCTGAGTTAATGTTTGGTTTCTACATACAATGTTACTTCCTTTATCCTATCTCTTTTTTTAAATTTTTTTTTATTATTAGAAAATTTTTTTAATGTTTATTTATTTTTGAGAGACGAAGAGACAGAGTGCAAGTAGGAGAGGAGCAGAGAGAGAGAGGGAGACATAGAATCCAGAGCAGACTCCAGGCTCTGAGCTGTAAGCACAGAGCCCGACGCAGGGCTCAAACCCACAAACCATGAGATCATGACCTGAGCTGAAGTCAGATGCTTAACCGACTGAGCCACCCAGGCACCCCTCTTTTAGCCTATTTCTAAACTGTACTCTTTGAAAACTATATGTAGCCCACAGTTACAGGGTGAGGAAACACACTCTAACTCCTTGGGAGAATATATAAATTATTTAGAATTATTCTGTAGAGGAGATTGGTCTTATCCCAATTTCTTTCTTTCTTCAGTAATTTATTCCTATCAGTATGTTCTCAAGGATATTTATTTTACACTTTGTCACTCAAATTGTTCTGGCCATTGAGGGATTTTCAGTTAGTTGCTATGTCCCTTTGACATAAGATGCCATCTTTTATTTGAGCACTTCCTTACTCTCTGGCATTATTAGATGCACTGGGCTCATTTTGTATACTACCTGTCTCAGTCCTAGAACTAGTCATCTTTCCAAGAAATCATAATCTCTTTTATTGCAGAATAGTATTAGAAACTAAGATATATATATATATATATATATATATATATATTAAAAAAAAGAAACTAAGATATAGGCTTTGGGTTTGCAAACACACATGCACACATGCACACGCACACACACGAATGTAAAGATGTATTAACTTAATCCACATTAAGCTACAAATGAGTTCATTCTGAGGTGCTGATGTGTCTCATTGTATTCTATTACCACATGGTTTATTCTAATCTCTACCTCTTGATTACCTGTATTCTCTCACCTCAACCAATGCAATACTGAGGGATCTCATTCATAGCATTCTCTGTTTATTTACTTACTAGCTCAGAATCACTGTATACACAGTGGTTTCAGGATTAATAACATTTATCCTCATTAAGAAACAAATTTACCACACAGTGTTTGTCTTATAGTTTGTCCACCCTTTTCAAAAGTTATTTGGGTCACCACCATTGTTTTCCTTCTCACTTCAGTCAAATTATGTCAGTTTGCAATACAATTAATTTTTTTTTGCTGCTGTCTGTATTCCATTATAGAATTCTACATCTTAATATTGATTTTTGAAAGTTACATGCATTAAGTTTTACTCATGTCATAAAGTTCCATGAGTGTTGATACATTCAAGTATCATGTATCCTCCATTATAATATCATACAGAATAGTTTCACTATTAAAAAAAAAATCCCCTATGCTTCATGTTTTTATTTCTCCAATCCTATCTAACCCTTAGGGTTTTTAAACCACTGCTCTGTTTTCCATCTGTATGATTCTGACTTGCCAGAATATCATAAACTAGACTGGACTATCACACAATGTGTTGCCTTTCCAGACTTCCTTTTCTCAGTTAACATTACGAAATTAAGTTTCATCCATGTTTCTTGGATTGATAGTTTATTACTTTCATCACTGAAAAGTATTGCATTGTATGTATGTACCATAGTTTGTTTAAACAGGCACCTATTCAAACCTACTTCTGGGTTTTGGTAATTATGAATAAAGCTGCAATAAACATACGAATGAATTTTGTGTGAACATATGTTTTAAGTTTGCTAAATATCTAGAAGCATGATTGGTGTGGTAAAGGTATAAAATAAATTTAATAGGCGTATTCCCAATAAAATTAATGTGTGCATTCTTTACACTCTTATTTGCAGTATGCATATCTTCTTAATGAGGTATCTTCTCAGATCTTTAGCCCAGTTTTATTGGGTTGTTTGTTTTCTTATTGTTGAGTTGTAAGAGTTCTTTGTATATATTCAATGTATCTTTTATCAGGTATATGATATACAAATTTTTTTTCTGTCCTAAATTTGTGTTTTTATTATTTTAACATTGCCTTTCTTATACGTTTTTTTAAAAAAATATTTATTTATTTTTGAGACAGAGAGAGATAGAGTGCAAGTGAAGGAGGAGCAGAGAGAGAGGGAGACAGAATCCGAAGCAGACTCCAGGCTCTGAGCTGTCAGCACAGAGCCTGATGCGGGGCTCGAATTCATGGACCGTGAGATCATGACCTGAGCTGAAGTTGGATGCTTAACTGACTTAGCCACCCAGGCACCCAATATAAATTTTTAATTTAAATAAAGTTTTAACATCAATTTTTCTTTCTTGGATTGTGTTTTTTGTGTTGTATCTAAATATTTATCACCAAACCCATGAAAATCCATATTTTCTCCTAGAAGTTTTTTCAGTTTTGCATTTTACATATAGCTTTATGACTCATTTTGAGATTTGGTGTAAGGTGTAAGGTCTCTGGATGATGATGATGATAATGATGATGATGATGATGATGATTATTACATATGGATTTCCAATTGATCCAGCATCATTTTCCTTTATCAAATTGTCTTTGTGATTTCACCAAACTTAGTTGACAATATTTGTGTATGACAATATTTGTGTATGTACCTCTAGACATATATTATGTACATTCATAGACACTACATTATGTTCCATTGGTTAGTCTTTTTTTTTTTTTTTTTTTTTTTTTTTT
>NC_064811.1:148510855-148540146 GCF_023721935.1 Panthera uncia
GCGGCTGCACCAATTTGCATTCCCACCAACAGTGCAAGAGGGTTCCTAACAGTAACTCTTAAAACCAGCTAATGTTAGTCTGGAACTTTTGTTCTTCCTTTTCTGAATTGTGTTGGCTATTTTTGTTCCTCTGTTTTCTGTATATTAGATTTAGTTTGTTGCTATTTCTAAAACCCTTGCTATGATTTTGATGAGGCATGCACTACATCTACAGATCATATTTAAAAAAAACTGAAATTTTAATAATATTGAGTCTTTTTGATACGTGAATATGAAATACAATTTCCATGTATTTATGTCTTCTCTTATTTATGTCATCAATTTTTTTTTGTAGATTTCTACTTATAATTCCTGCACATAGTTTGTTAGATTTATTACTAAGTAATTTTTTTGGTGTTTTGTAAATGGTATTTAAAAATGTATAAACTGTTTTAGAGGGAAGTTTTAGGTTGACAACAAAATGAAGAGGAAGCTATAGACATATCCCGTTATTATCCCTGCTTCTACACATAGCTTCCCTCATTATTAACATCACCCAACAGAGTGGTACATTTGTTATAATTGATGAACCTACATTGACACAGCATTATCATGCAAAGTCCATAATTGACATTAGGATCCACCTTTGGTGCTATACATCATAGGAGTTTTGAAAGATGTACAATGACATTCTCTATACTGGTATCATACACAGTTTCACTGGGCTTCAATTCTTGTGCGCTCTGCCAGCTCATTATTTTCTGCCCCACTGTCCCTGGCAACCACTAAATTTTTTACTGTCTCTATAGTTTTGTCTTTTCCAAAATGCCATATAGTTGGAATTATATAGTATGTAGCCTTTTCAGATTGGTTTCTTTCACTTAGTAATATGCCTTCATAGTTCATTTCCTTTTAGCATTCAATAATATTCCTTTGTCTGGATGTACCACAGTTTATTTATCCATCCACCTACTGAAGGACATCTTGATTGCTTCTGAGTTTTGACAATTATGAATGACGCTGCTGTAAACATCACATGCAGGATTTTGTGTACATAATTTTCAGATACTTAGGGTAAATACCAATAAGCATAATTGCTGGATTGTTTGATGACAGTATGTTTAGTTTTGTAAGAAACTGCCAAAATGTCTTTCCAAGTGGATGTATATCAGTTTTCATTTTTATCAACAGTTCCTATTGTTTCACATCCTCACCAGCATTTGATATTGTCAAATGGTGATTTGGATTTGGGCCATTGTAATAGATGTGCAGTGTTATCTTATTGTTTTAATTTGTGTTTCTCTGAACATATGATCTGAAGCATCTTTTCATGTGTTTATTTGCCATCTGTATATTTTCCTTAGTAAGAAGATATTTTTCTTTCACTTTTGAAGAAGTCTTCTGTGTGTAGAATTATAGGTTGGCAGTGCTTATGTTTATTAAGAAACTTAATGTACTTCTTTACCTGTTTCCTCTGTAAGGTGTCCCTGTCCATCAACTTATTTCGGAATTTTCTATTTGTCTTTATGTCTCATTTTATTATGCTTTTTTTTCTTCTTACAGATATCGCATTATTTTACAAATTGAACATTTGTGGCAACCTTGTGTTAAGCAAATCTATCGACACCATTTTTCCAACAGCATTTGCTCACTTTGCTTTTCTATATATATATATATATATATATATATATATATATATATATACCATGTGGTGATTCTTGCAGTATTTCAAACTTTTTCATTATTAGTATATTTATTATAGTGATCTCTGATCAGTGATCACTTATTTTACTATTGCTATTGTTTTGGATTGCCATGATCAGTACCTATATAAGACAGTGAACTAAGGAAGCTATGTTGAAGCCAATGCATTCATTTGTCATTTTGAAAACAATAGGCCTCTTAAGAATTATGCAAAATCTACTTTGCCTGTGCTCTATAAAGAGAACAACAAAGCCTGAATGACTGCACTTCCCTTTACAACACAGTTTACTGAATATTTTAAGCCCACTGTTGAGACTTACTTCTCAGAAAAAAAAAGATTCCATTCAAAACTCATTGACAATGCACATGGTCACCCAAGAGCTCTGATGAAAATGTATAGTGAGAGTAATGTTTTCATGCCAGCTAACACAGCATCCATGCTGCAGTTCATAAATCAGGGAGTAATTTTGACTTTCAAGTCTTATTATAAGAAACACATTTAATATGCCTCTAGCTACCACAGATAGTGATTCTTACGATGGATCTGGGCAAAGTAAATTGAAAACCTCCTGCAAAGGATTCACTATCTGATTATCATTAAGAACATTCATGATTTATGGGAAAAGGTCAAAATATCAACCTTAACAGGAATGTGGAAGAAATTGATTCAACCCTTGCTGATGACTTTGAGGGATTAAACACTTCGGTGGAGGAAGTGACTACAGATGTGGTGGAAATAGAAAGAAAACTGAAATTATAAATGGAGGCTGAAGATGTGACTGAATTGTCGTAACCTCATGATAATACTTTAACCAATGAGGAGTTGATTCTAATGGAATGGCAAAGCAAGTGGTTTCTTGAAATAGAATGTACTTCTGATGAAGATTCTGTGAAGATTATTGAAATGACAACAAACAATTTATAATATTGCATAAATATAGTTGACAAAGCACTAGCCTGGTTTGAGAGAATTTACTCCAATTTTGAAAGAAGTTCTACTGTGAGTAAAATGCTATCAAACATCATGGCATGCTACCGAGAAATTATTTGTGGAAGGAAGAGCCAATAAGTGTGACAAACTTTATTGTTGTTTTCTTTTAAAAAATTGCCACAGGAATGCCTGGGTGACTCAGTAGGTCAAGTGTCCAACTTTAGCTCAGGTCATGATCTTACAGCTCATGAGTTTGAGCTCCGTGTCGGGCTCTGTGTTGACTCTGTATCTCCCTCTCTCTCTGCCCCTTCCCCATTCATGCTCTCCCTCTCTCTCTCTCTCTCTCTCTCTCTCTCTCTCTCTCAAAAATAAATAAACATTATTTCTTTTTAATTGCCACAGCCCCCTCAACCTTCAGCAATCACCAACTTGATCTGTCAGCAACCAAGAAAATCAAGGTAAGACTCTTCACCAACAAAAGTATTTCAGCTCTTTGATGGTTAACATTTTTTAGCATTAAGTATTTGTTAAATAAGTTATTGACATTGTTTTTTTTACACATAAGACTATTGCACACTTAATAGACTACACTGTAGTGTAAACTTTTGTATGGGGGAACCAAAAAATTCAACTGACTGAGTTTCATATATACATCCTATCTACATAGTAGTCTATTTTAAGTTGATGGTCACTTAAGTTTGAACACATTCTGAAAGAACTACGTTTTTACTCCCCTGCTCCGTGTTATATGAATATGACATATTTTATATCTTTTTATTTTGTGTATCCCTTAAATAACTTTTTTAGATATAACTGATTTTACTATTTTTGTCTTTTAACCTTCCTACTACATAAGTGATACTACATAACTACATACTACATACTACATAACTACATACTACATAAGTGATAAAAGTGTTTACCTTTTATTTCACTGGTTATTCCTTCTGCATATTCTTAGCTGGTTACTCTCCTTATCCACAATCAATGCACTTAATTTGCCCCAGTTTTTGATTCTCTTCTAGTCCCTATTTATTTTCTTGCTCCCTCTCCTTCTTCCTCCCTCCTTTTGTGATATCATGGCTATTAATGTCATCAGTGTATCAGTCATTGGTATATCCCCAGCCCATATCTCATATCAGTCTATATCTACATTGATCTGCATATTGGGTACTTTTAATTAATTAATTAATTTGTTTTTGGCATGGACTGCTTATTCAAGTAATTAATATTATATTTATAATAAGGAATAATCATATTTACCATATATTTATACAGACCTCACAAATTTATAATATTGTCCATTGTAGTATGTCTGTATATGTCTGCATATACATATATAAAGGAAAAACAAAATTTAAATACTCCATAAGGGAGGTGAACTAAATTACTTTTAGCTTCTTTTCCAAGATTCAGTATTTCTTTTTTTTAAATTTATTTAATGATTAATCACTTACATATAACACCCAGTGTATATTAACTGGCTGGAATTTAAATAAAAACTGGGAAAAATATACATATATATATTTGAGGGATGAAGGAAAATATAGTGAAAGCTTTTATTACTTAAATTGTCAGGGTTCCCTTTTATTTTATACGTGGTTTACATATTTCTTTTTCTTCTTTTTCTTTGCTAAAACCTTGAGAGAAAACCACAAATTATATCTACACCTGAAACTCCAAAAAACAGACACCATTAAACCATTATCATATCAGACAAACTAAACAGATGTTTTTTTTTTATATCAGCTAATAATAATCAATTTCTCTGATGTTATAACAAAATAACAATATCACTCCACACATTTATGTAAATAAAGATCCATCCCAGGTTCACATTGCATTGGACTTGGTTGTGTTTCTTAAGTTTATTTTGCATTAGAACAGTTGCTCTCTGCATACTGTTTTTGTATTTGGTGTTGTTATTATCTTTACTTTATTACAGAAACTAAATTGGTTGACCTGAAGAAAATATCATTCTTGGATAAGTGTTTTTGGAGGTATACTAAATTTTTTTTTATCACTTGACTTCCATCTAAGTTCAATTAGACTGTCAAGTTTTGATAAGATACAGGCCAAGTTTTTTTTTAGAAAGATTACATAATAGATTGTTCCAGTTGCTTAATATTAAATTGTATCGGGAAGCACACAAAAATTGGTTGTCTCACTTTTGCAGATGCTGAAGTTAATGCATATATTTAGGTGCTAATAGCTAACTGATTCTATTGGTGAAGTACACCAATTAATTTTTCATGTCATGAGTTTCCCACTGATGACATTAATCAATTATCGAAATGAAATTTTGCTGCACTGAAGTTATTAGGCAATCATGATTAACACAATTATTGTGAATAAGAACTCAATGTTTTCCTATTTTTGAACTTTCTACTTTGATATGACAAAATTTGATTATATCAAATGAAACTTTACATATGAAATTAAATAATATATGCCAAGAAAGCTTTATGGATTGATCTCAATTCCAAATTGTTATTTCAAAGCTGATTTTCCCACCACTTCCCACACAGAAAAACTGACTACAAGTGCTTCTCTGAAAAATGGCACCAGCTAAAATATAATCATTAACTTAATAGAGAGAACGCAATACTAAACACACTATATGTTTTAAGTAAGCAATATTGTAATGATATTTAAAGATAGAAAGTGTCCTGGTAAAGCTGAAGAACCCAATGAAATCTTTTTTTTTTTTTAATCTTTATTTATTTTTGAGAGAGAGACAGAGTGTGAGCAGGGGAGGAGCAGAGATAGAGGGAGACACAGAATCCGAAGCAGGCTCCAGGCCCTGAGCTGTCAGCACAGAGCCTGACACGGGGCTCAAACTCACAAACCGTGAGATCATGACCTGAACCGAAGTCAGACGCTCAACTGACTGAGCCACCCAGGCACACCAGAAGCCAATGAAATCTTATGGAGTCACAGGATTCACATGTAGTATATGATTTAACTAGAGAGGTTGTATCACAATACATTAAACATAAATTCTCTACAATATAAGTAAAAAAAGGTAAAATGATTTTTAGCATAGCATTTATTTGGGACCCAGTGATAATAATTTTATTATTTTGTTTTCTTTTCTATTCATAAATGACCTGGGACAGTTTTCTATGGCATATTGGTCTTAGATTGTCAAGATATAAAATGGATATCAAAGATACATAATTTCTAAAATTTTCTTTGAAATTAAAAATGTTTTTTTTTATTTTCTCCCCAAGTTATCAAACTATTATTGAAATATAAAATACACAAATTTAAGCTATACTATGTGATGTCGATACATGTATATATTGAAAAATAATTACAATAAGTTAGTTGGCACTTCCATCCCCTGATGTATCTATTTTTTTTGTATATGTGTGGTGATTTGACATTTCAGGTCTTCTCTCTTAAGTATTTTCAAGTATCCAATATGGTTTTGCTAATTATAGTGACCATGTTGTATGTTAGATTCCCAGAACATATTCATCTTATAACTGTAAGTTCATACCCTTTGACCAACATGTCCCAATTTCCCCCACTTCTCAGGCGCAATCACCAACCACCCTATTCACTCTTGCTATGAGGGTAGCTTTTTCAGATTCCATATAGTGATATATCATACAGCATTTGTCTTTCTCTGTCTGATCTATTTCACTTAGCATAATACCCTCAAAGTTCATTCATGATGTCAAGAAAGGTAGGATTGATTTCATCTTTTCACTGAATACTATTATTTTATATATGCATTGAATCTTCTTTAACCATTCATACATTAATGGACACTTGTAACTTGGGTCATTTCCATATCTTAACCATTGTGAATAATGCTGAAAGAACCATGAGAGCACAGATATCTCTTCAAAATAGTGATTGCATCTCCTTCCAACTTATACCCAGAAATCAGTTTGCTAGAACATAAGGTTGTTCTATTTTAAAATTTTAAGAACCTTCATACTGTTTTCAGTAGTGTCTATACCAATTTACATCCCCATCAACAGTGCACTAGTGTTCCCTTTCTCCAATTCTTGCCAACTTGTTATATCTTATCTTCTTGATGATAGCCC
This sequence comes from Panthera uncia, assembly GCF_023721935.1. NCBI lineage: Eukaryota > Metazoa > Chordata > Mammalia > Carnivora > Felidae > Panthera > Panthera uncia. Next base: position 148,517,531 of record NC_064811.1, read on the forward strand.
TTTTAACAGGTGTGAGATGATATCTCACTGTGGTTTTGATTTGTATTTCCTTGATGATAAGTGATGTTGAGTCTCTTCTCATGTACTAATTGATTATTTACAAAATGTTTATTCAAGTCCTTTACCAATGTTTTAATCAGATTTTTTTAAATGATATGTATGAGTTCTTTATATGAATTACACAATAATCTCTCATCAGATAAATGGTTTGCAACTATTATCTTCTATTTCTTTGGTTGGCATTTCAGTTTGTTGATTATTTCTTTTGCTTTGTAGAATCTTTGTAGTTTGATGTAATCATATTTATTTATTTTGTCAATTGTTTATTATCCTTTTGATTGTCATATTTTAAAAAATGTTGCCAAAACCAAAGTCAAAGATCTTTTTTTCCTGTTTTCTTCTAGGAGTTTGCAATTTGGGACTTCCATTTATATCCTAAATTTATTTTGATTTAAATTTTGTGTCTGTTATAATACAAGTTTCCAAGTTCATTATTTTGGATGTTAATATCCAGTTTTCCCAACATCATTTATTGAAGGGACTATTCTTTCCCCACTGTATATTCTTTATTCCCTTGTTAAATATCAGTTGACCATACAGGCATGGGTTTATTTCTATCCTTTTGATTATGTTCTTTTAGTCTATGTGTCTGATTTCATGCAGTATCATACTATTTTGAATACTGTAGGTTTTTAATAAAATTTAAAGTCAGGAATGTGGTGACTACCTTTATTATTCCTACTCAGAACACTTTACCTTTTTTCGGGTCTTTTGTGGCTCCATATAAAATTTTAGGATTACTTTATGTCTGTGAAAAATATTATTGGCATTTTAATAAAGATTTTATTGAATCTATACATAGCTTTAGATATATGACATCTTAAAATATTAATTTTTTGATCCATGAATATGAGATATCTTTCCACTTATTTGTGTTTCTTCAGTTTCTTCAATCAATGTCTCATTTTCATTGTACAGATATTTCATGTTTTAATTAAATTTATTGTAAGAATTTTATTGTTTTTAAGACTGTTTTCTTTCTCTTTCAGATTTGTTAGCATATGGAAATGTGATCCTGGAGAATGTTCCATGTGCACTTGAGAATGTGTATTCTGCTCTCTTGGGTGAAATGTTCATTTATTGCTGGTGGGAATGAAAAATGAGGAAGACTATGCATGTGTGGAGGAACGAGGTTATGGGAAATTTCTGTATCTTCAGCTTATTTTCATAGTAAACCTTAAACTGCTCAAAAGATCAGGTTTATCTTAAAAAATAGCTTACCACTCCAGATTAATTTTTGGAGTTAGTGGGAGAACTGAAGTATCTTATATCCACTATGAGTGTCATTAATGTCTTCTTTTCCTCTACATAAATATCATTTCTCATTATGAGAAGGAATTTCTTCTTCTTCTTTCTCATCATCTTTCCATCCCCAGGTATATCTGGCCTAGACTTATACTTTCTTGACTAATAGAATGTGGCAAAAGTGACATATTGGCTCTTCTAAAGGTAAGTGGTAAGAAGCCTTTCAATCCCTTCCTGGGCCTCCTGAAATGTTGGTACTCAGAACACTCTAGAGTAAGAATAGCTCTATGCTCCAGGCTCTCTACTAAACATATCCAACAAGCCCAGTCTTCTGTCAATCTCTGTGAAGGCACCAGACATATGAATGAAAGTAACACAGACTGTCATGTCCAGCAAAACCATCAGCTAAATGCCACCAGGTGAACAATTGACATGACATGGAGGAAAATAATTGCCCAAACAAGTCCTGCATAATTCTTGGTCTATATATTTGTAAAACTTCATAAAATGTGTTTTGGCTTAAACCACTAAATCAGCATAATTTGTTAATTACCTATAAATAACCTGAACAGATTGTGTCCAGTAAGCTTTTCTGTGGGCAAACCTTCTCTTTGCTTACCCATCCCGAGATAGAGGAGTCTCCAGATCTACTGTAATATATAAAACACTCCATGAAGCTAAAGGGAACCTTGTTAGCATATCTCTGAGGAAATCAATGTGAGTTATATGTGATTATGAGAGGAGCTGTTTCGAAAATTGTTTCTGACTGATGGCTAATCTTGGGATTTTGAATCTTCTCCTTACTATCAAAACAAATTCAGAAAAATTTCACAATTAATTTTCAATTTGGAAAAGAAGCAGTATGCCTCCTTGATTTTGGGCCAAGAATGTCTCTAAGATTCACTTCACAAAATCTACTTTAAATATTTGACTGGATACTTCTGGAAGTTTTTGGTATATTCCTTGACATACATCTGGAGATTTCACTTGCATAATAATAACAAAATATGTTATCCAAACAGGTGCCTTGACATTCCAGGAACTCTTAAATACTGTCTGTAATTCTCTATGTGCCAAATGCCTTCTTATCCAAGAATAATTTTGGTTCTTATTTTGGTTTGAACATTGAGAAATTATTTGTCTTCATTTGCCACATTAGTGTGGATTCTGATTTTTAATTATGTGGTACATTCATTTAGAGATTTCTGCTTAATAGTAGATGCTCTATTAATTTTCAAGTGGCAAATGAGTGTGAATTTATATTTTTCATGTTGTTAGTTTATTTGTACATTTCTTTAGAGTTCAGATATTTACTGATATTTGAGTCTACATGTTATAGAAGTCATTAATATCTTGAATTTCCAATCATAGAGACATCTGTGTTTCTATTACGTTTGGTGAAAGTGTGACTTTTAACCCAAATGAATGTCTTTACATACCTCCCAGATAGCTTTTTCTTTTTTTTTATTATTGAAATATAATGGATATCCAATGTTATATTCATTTCAAGTATACATCACACTGATTTGACAATTCTATACATTACTCACCATAAGTGTGGTCACAATCTGTCATCATACCATGTCATTACAATATCAATGACCATATTCCCTATATTGACCTTTCATCTGTGACTTATTTTATAACTGAACTTTGTAACTCTTTTTTAAAAATTTTTTAATGTTTATTTATTTTTGAGGAAGAGACACACAGAGCGTGAGCAGGGAGGGGTAGAGAGAAAGGCAGACACAGAATCTGAAACAGGCTCCAGGCTCTAAGCTGTCAGCCTGACACAGAGCTCCAACCCACAAACCGTGAGATCATAACCTGAGCTGAAGTTGGATGCTCAACCAACTGAGCCATACAAGCAGTTTGGCTCAAGAAGTTTGTAACTGTTAATTCCTTCTATCTATTTTGCCCATCCCCCTACCCACCACCCCTCAGGCAACTAACAGTTTATTTTTGGTATTTAAGAGTCTGTTCTTTTGTTTGTTTCTTTTGTTTTGTTTTTTGGATTCCACATTTAAGTGAAATCATATGGTATTTGTCTTCATCTGACTTCTCTCACTTAGCTTAATATCCTCCAGGTCCATCCGTGTTGTCTCAAATGGCAAGAAATCACTGTTTTTTATAGCTGAGCAATATTCTATTGTATATATGTACCACATCTTTTTCAGTCATTTATCTATGGATGGACACGGCTTCCTTCCACATCTTGACTATTGTAAATAACACGGCAAGAAGCACAGGAGTATCTATATCTTTCTGAACTACTGTTTTCGTTTTCTTCTGGTAAATACCCAGTAGTGGAATAACTGGGTCATATAGTGTTTCTATTTTTAGGTTTTTAAGGAAACTCCATACTGTTTTCCACAGCGGTTGCACCAATGTATGTTCCCACCAACAGTGCGCAAAGGTTCCCTTTTCTCCTTATCCTCACCAACACTTGTTATTTCTTGTCTTTTTGGTACTAGCCATTCTGAATGGTGTGAGGTCCAAAACTTCATTCTGTTCTAAATCTACTCATTATGGACCACATAGTTAATACCAACAAAAAGAAATCTTAGGCAAAAGATGATGTTTATATAAAATGATCCACTGTGGGAACATTTGGAATCTAGCACGGTAACATACTTACGTAACACTTTAGAATAAAAAAAGAAAACCAAATCTCTAGCACAAAGTGGTCAGGGTTTTTTGCTTTGTTCAGTTTTGTTTGGTTTTGGTTTTGGTTTTGGTTTTGGTTTTGGTTTTGGTTTTGTGGTGGTGGTAGTGTATCAAAAACAAACAGCACACAGCATTGTTATGTTTTCAAGAGTCTTTAAGACTAAAGATGGCAGAGATAGGAAAAATGTGTTCTAAAAAGTACAACACAGTTACTGATTGTTGTGTAAGCAATCACTCCAAATCTATTGGCTTAAAACAATACAAATTTATCTCAGAGTTTCAGTGAATCAGGCATCTGGGTAGAGCAACACTAGGTCTGTTACTCAGGGCCTCACAAATCAGTCTGTATTCTCATCTGGGAAGGCTCAACTGGAAATGAATCCATTTCCAAGCTTATTCACATTGTCAGCACAATTCATTTATTGCAGCTATATGTCTAAAGGTCCTAATTTATTATCGTCTGTCAGCTGGGGGTATCTCACAATTCCCCATCAATTAGAAAAATAACTGTTCTAGTGGATTCACAAGAAACTTTATAGAACTTTCATATTTTACCACTGATGCTGCTCTGAAAGATCCAGTGATGTTAACTATATCATTATTTACTCTACTAATCAACATTCTTAATGAAAACCAATATTTCTGTTTCAACTTTAAAACTTGTAGTTTATTGACACTGTGCCCAAGATTTGATAACAGCTTTCTGTCTGGAGAGCATAAACTATTTTTTTAAATAAATTTCCATATTTTTTTCTATTTTGGGGGGAATTAAGGTATCTAAATATAAATTTTGTTAAATTTTCATAGATAAAATTCTTTTGATTGGTTTATAAAAATTAATAATCATTTACACACGGATGTATATAAAGGAAACAAGCTTTCTAGAAATACATTCAACTTATGCTTTAAATATTTAAAGCATAAGCAACTCAGGGGGAGAAAGTGGCTTAGCTCTCATAATATTTATGCCCTAGGTTACTGGCTTATAAGAATTGTAAAAGCATTACTGGGAAATATTTATAAGCAAAATAAAAATTTAACATTTCATAGTCCATTTCAGTTGAAACTAATACAGTATTCCTAAAGAAGATTATCATTGGCAAAAATGGATCTGTTAAATAATAAATGTTCACTTTCTCATTTTAGCATGTGGAAATAAGTTTAACATAATAGTCTACATTATGCAACTTTTTTCTTAGTTTATCTTTTTCTACTTTCTAGAAATTTATTCATTTTTTATTTGCACATTTATTTTATTTTTTAAGTTTGTTTGTTTGTTTATTTAGAGACAGAGAGAGTCTGAGTGGGGGAGGGGCAGAGAGACGGAATCCCAAGCAGGCTATGCACTGCCGGCACAGAGCCCAACATGGGGCCTGAACCCAGGAAACCGTGAGATCATGACCTGAGCCAAAACCAAAAGCCAGATGCTTAACCAATTGAGCCACCCAGGTGCACCACATACTTTTTTTTTTCACATTTCCCTCAATTATTATTTATTTTCTGATACCATTTAATATGAGATCTAGCCTCTCAACAAGTTTTTAATCACACAATATTGTTAAATAGAGGCCTGATGCTATACAGCAGATCTCTATAACTTACTCATCTTGCATAACTGTAAGTATATACCCATGGAACAGCAATTCCTTATGTGCCTCTTCCCCCAGCCCCTGAAAACCACCATCCCCCTCTCTGTTTCAATGAGTTTGACTGTTTTAAATAGCTCATGTAATTGGAATGATGTGGAAATTACCCTCCTGTGACCAGCTTATTTCACTTAGCATAATGTCCACCAGAATCATCCATATTGCTGTGCAGAGCAGAATTTTCTTTCTAACCATATATAATATTCTATTGTATGTACATACCACACTTATTTATTCATCTGTTGATGGACATTTAGGTCATTCTCATACTTTAGCTATTATGAATAATGCTGCAATGAACATGTTAGTGCAGCTATCTCTTTGAGATACTGACCTCAATCATCTGTACGTATATCCAGAAGTGGAATTGCTAGACCATATGGTACTTCTATTTTTAATGTTTGAGAAACCTACATACTATTTTCTATAGTGACTGCACCAATTTACTTTCCCACCAACAATACACTGGAATTTCTATTTCTCCACAACTCATTCTTGCCAACACCTGCTAATGGTTGTATACTTATGTTTAATAATAACCATAACAAGATGCAAAGTAATATCTCACTGTGTTTTTGATTTGCATTTCCTTAATGATTAGTGATGTTGAGCATCATGTGTCTGATGGTCATCTGTATGTCTTTGGAGAAATGTCAATTCAAGTCTTTGCTCATTTTTTATTCAGACCATTTGGGATTTCTTGCGACACAGTTGTAGGAATTCCTTATATATTTTGGTTATTGAGCCTCATTAAATATTCAGTTTGCAAATATTTTTTGACCATTATATAATATCCTTGATTTTTTCCTTTAATGTGCAGAAGTGTGTGTGTGTGTGTGTGTGTGTGTGTGTGTGTGTAATGAAGTCTTACTTGCCTGTTTTCTAAACGTTAAAGTCTTTCATCTCCTTCGTTAAGTTTATTCCTGAGTGTTATTCTTATTGGCAATATTATAATTGTGATTGGTTTTTCAAATTTGTTTTTCATGTTTATTTATTTGTTTTGAGAGAGAGAGCAAGAGCAGGGGACGGGCAGAGAGAGAAGGTGAGAGAGAATCCCAAATAGGCTGCACACTGTTAGCAACAGAGCCTGACATGAGCTGGATCTTGCAAACTGTGAGATCATGACCAGAGCTGAATTCAAGAGCTGGACCCTCAATTGATTAAGCCACCCAGGCACCTCTGTGATTGTTTTTAATTTCTTAATTTCATTATAAGTATTTCATTGTTAATGGATAGAAATGCCACTGACTTTTGTATGTTAATTTTGGATCCTCCAATTTTATTGATTTGATTTACCAGTTCTAATGGTATTTTTCATGGAGTCTTTATGATTGTTTACATAGTAAATTATGTCATCTGCGAACAGAGATAATTTTACTTCAGACTTTCAGTTTTGGTTATTTTTCTTTCCTTTTCTTGCCTAATCCCTTTCTTTAGGTAGGGCTAACAGCAGTAAGTTGCATACAAGTGCTAAGAGTGGGCATCATGACCTTGGTCCTTCCTAAACAAAGACTTTCATTTCTCACTCTTGGCATGGTTTTGATTGTGGGCTTGTCCTGTATGGCCTTTCTTATGTTTTAGTAATTTCCGTCTCTACCTCGTTTGTTGACAGTTTGTTATCATGAAAGTTTGTTTCATTTTATAAAAAAAAAAAATTTCTGCATCTGAGATAAGCATGTGATTTTTATCTTTTGTTCTATTAATGGATTATTATAGTAATTGATTTGTGTATACTGAGTCATCTTTGTATTCCTGAGGTAAATCCCACATAGTCATGTTTATGATCCCTTTAATGTGCTAGTATATTGTTGAGATTTTTGCATCTATCTTTATCAGGGATACTGGCTTTTACTTTTCTTGTAGTGTATTTCTGGTTTTAGTATCAGGTTAATACTGACTTAATAATTTGAGTTTTGAAAGTATTCCTTCTGGGGTTTTTTGTTGCTGTTGTTGTTTTGTTTTGTTTTTTTGAACAATTTTGAGAAGAATTGGTACTTCCTTAAATGTTTAGTGGAATTCACCCATAAAGCCATCTGGTCCTAGTCTTTTCTTTGTTTGGAAGTTTTTGTTTACTGGTTCCACTTCATTATTTATCGTTGTTCTATTCATATTTTCTATTGATTCATCATTTGGTCTTGGTAGGTCATACTTTTCTGGAAATTTATCAATTTCTTTTAGGTTACCCAATTTGCTTGTATAATTGTTCATGCTACTTGCTTGTGATCTTTTTAAATTTCTGTTGCATCAATTGTAATGCTTCCTCTTCATTCTTGATTTCATTTATGTGAATCTTCTTTCCTTTTTTTTATTAATTTAGCTATAGGTTTACTTATCTTTTAAAGAATTTACTAATCTTTCACTTATCTTTTAAAGAAAACAATTCTTAGTTTTATTGATTTTTAAATTTTGTCTACTTCTATTAAATTTATTGATACTCTAATCACTATTTCCTAGCTTTCTGTTGGGCCAGATTGTCCATATTTTTCTATTTTTCTGAAGTGTAAAGTTAGTTTATTTGAGATTTTTCTTTTTTTTGTAACATGTTTACCTCTATAGACTTCCTCTTGGTAGTGCTTTTGTTACATTCCATAAGTTCTGGCATTTGTATTTTGGTTTTTATTTGTTTTGAGATTTTTATGTGTGTTTTTCTTTTAAATTTTTTTTAATGTTTTTTATTTATTTTTGAGACAGAGCATGAACGGGGGAGGGGCAGAAAGAGAGGGAGACACAGAATCGGAAGCAGGCTCCAGGCTCTGAGCCATCAGCCCAGAGCCCGACGCGGGGCTCGAACTCACGGACCGCGAGATCCTGACCTGAGCCGAAGTCGGACGCTCAACCGACTGAGCCACCCAGGCGCCCCCTGTGTGTTTTTCTTTTGATTTTTTTCTTTAATCTATTGATTGTTCAAGGTTGTGTTATTTATTTTCCACCAGTTCATAACTTTTCCAGTTTCCTTCTGTTACTGATTTCTAGTCATTTCATTGTGGCAATCCTTTTAAGTACATTAAGACTTATTTTGTGATCTAACACATGATCTGGTTTGAAGATTGTTCATGCGCAAATGAAAAGAATATATATTCAGCTGCTGTTAGAATGTTCTTTATATGTCTCTTAGGTTCATTTGGTCTATAGTGTTCAATATGCTATTTCCTTATTAATATTCTTTCCATTATTGAAACTAGGATATTGAAGCCTCCTGCTATTATTTTATTGCTGTCTATTTCTTCCTTCAGATATGGCAATATTTGCTTTATATATGAATTAAATAATAAATGTCTTTATTCCTTATAACAGATTTTGACTCAAAGTCTATATTGTATGATACAAATATAGCCACCACTGTTCTCTTCTGGTTACAGTTTGCCTGGACTATTTTTCCATCTCTTTGCTTTCAGCTTATGTGTGTTTTGGTTTTTTAATGTTTATTTATTTATTTTGAGAGAGAAATGGGGAGTGAGACTGGGGGAGAGGCAGAGAGAAAGGAAGAGAGAGAATCCCAAGCAGGCTCTACACCCAGCATAGAGCCTGACTCAAGGCTCAATCCCATGAACCATGAGATCATGACCTGAGCCCAAACTGAGAGTCAGATGCTTAACCGACTGAGCCACCCAGGTGCCCTAGGTTATGTGTGTTCTTAAATCTAAGGTGATTCTGTTGTAGACAGCATATAGTTGGATGATTTTTGTTTTGTTTTGTTTTGTTTTTTGATACAGCCAGTTTATGGTTTTTGATTGGAGGGTTTTATCCATTTCTATTTAAAGAACTTATTGATAGGTAAATGGCTTCTTTCTTTTTTCTTTTTCTTTTTTTCCTTTTCCTTTAGTTTAGAAAACTTAAGGTACTAACATAATTATATCTGTTTGGTATTCTCCATATTTTATTTACTCAATACTCCTTTTGCTCTCCATGCTGAATGAGCTTTCTTATGCAAACTTTACAATATCTGACTAAATATTTATAACATGCTAATCACTTTTAAATATTTGTGCCTACATTACAATGTTATGTTTTAGGCTCACTCAAAATTAAAGAATTATTATAAGACAATTGCCTTTCTTGACAGTGCTCTTGACCAATAGTTAAACACATTTTACTTTTTTACCAGTTATAGCTGAGTGATGAAAAGCATCAAAATCTTTCCAACTAATCACTAATGTGCTAAAAATCTTTTTCTGCATAAATGCTTATTGGTGTAACATTTACAGGTTACACCTACCAGTTCTTTTTAGTATATATAAAGGCCATACTAAAATACAATGCATGCCTTTTTCTAATTTAGCTCATATTCAATGTTAAAGATTATTGTCTTCGGAGTTATCATATGTCAAGCTATTAATTGATTATATTATCACAAGTATGATCAAGGGATAGTTATTAAGTAGAGGTAGTGCCTAACGGGCATTTTGTTATAAATATTCTGTTAATTGTGATGATTCTTATCTCTGAAACAAATATCCAAAGTAATTCAAGGTTTAAAGTCTATACTAAAGAAATTTATTATTATAAAAAGTAAAAAGCTCTTACTAACTTAAAGACAATGTTATAAGAACTGTTGTTTACTATGATTTCTTTAATATAAATGATTATTTTTCAAAAGACATCAAACTGATCTCGCCAATTAAAATACCAGCTATCTCAATCTCTCTCATATACTCAATATTGTTAAAATAATCTTTTGACTTGTTTTTATGCAACAACAACAACAACAACAACAAAAATCCAAATGTGGCAGAATAAACAATCTTGAACATTTCAAGCATAATGTGGAGTAGAATACCCAAAACTATTTGGATACCCAATATTACCTTGTGTGTCATTTTTATAACCCAGGTGAATTGAGAAATTGAGTAGAGCAAGACTCTAAATCTCTACCACAATGGTAATTTCCACAGTAACAAGTGACCTTTAATTAGTTGTTTAAATGTTTTTAAAGGTTTCAAGTTTTTATTTTTATTTATTTATTTTTTAATTTAAACTTTATTTAGTTAACCTACAGCACAATATTGGTTTTAGAAGTAGAACTCAGTGATTCATCACTTACATACAAAACCTAGTGCTCATTATTTTGTTGTTACATTTTCAAATTGAATTAAAACTTGCCATTGTCAAAGGCTAGCTAAATTTGTAATTATTTCACACCCCAGAAAATATTATTGTGTTTGTTCCACCTGGAGACCACCTTTAATATTTTCTGGAGATTAAAAAGAATCTCATTTTATAGTCAACATACTAAAAGGAACATGTAAAATACTCTTATTAAATAGATAATTCAAGCCTACTTCATTTCATAGAGTTGGGAGGGTATAAAAAAAGAACACAGTAGTGTTTTAAACTCAAAACTATACAAAATCCCCAAAATTCTATACTATCTCTAAAAAAAAAAAAAAAAAAAAAAAAAAAACTAGTACTTCAAAATCCCTGTAATAATTGCTATGTGAAATTCTTACAGAGACCAGATTCTTTGCTTGAAACCTCCCATGATGGATTCTGAATTTGTTCATTCTGATCTTTTCAGGTACTGTCAGAAAACTAGTACCTTGTCCATAGCCATACACCCAAGGGATGACGTTTCATTTCCAAAAGGGACATGCATTACTGGATACATCTCCATATTATATGTAACGATGAGACAGAATAAATACAGAGGAACAATATCAAAAAATACCAAGTGCAGAATTGGATCTAAAATTATCATTCCAGATATTCTTAATCAAGAATACTGTTTTAAATACCAGGACATATACTAATCAATTCACGCTTCTTCTTATAATTATACTTTCAGTCATAAATCTAGGACATCCTGTTCCACTAGAGATTAAAGTAGAGGCACACTAAAATGTGTTCAAAACTAGATGACTTTGAGTAGATTGCTTCATCCCCAAATTCCACAAATTAAAAAAAAAAAAAAAAAAAGTTTCCTGATGTCAACAAGCTTCAAGCAAAATCTTTCCCTTTGACTTTAGTCTTGCCTCTTTGTCAACCATTCTCTTTTCAGTAAACCTATTATTGACTGAATGTTTGTATCCACCCAAATTCACATCTTAGAGCTGTAAACCCTAATGTAATGGTAATTAGGAGATGGATTTTGGAAAGTAATCACATTTAGGTCATTAAGGTCATTAGAGTGGATCTGCCATGTTGGGATTAGTGACTTTTATAAGATGAGGAAGATTACCAGAGCTTTCTTTTCACCATATGAGACTATAACCAGAAGATAACCCTCCTCTTGTAAGCCAGGAAGATGTCCTCACCAAGAATCAAATTGATTTGGACTTTCCAGGTTCTGTAAGTATGAGAAATAAGTCTGTTGCTGAAGTCACCCTTTTATGGTAATATGTTATAGCAGCCCAAACTGACTAAGAAACAATATATTTTATTTTCTAACCTGCCATTCTCTAATAACTCCAATGCCTGTCATTTTATTCCATCTTTTCAGTTTATTATCTAGCCTGAAATCTTTTTAAAATATCATTACTTCAAGACCTCTACATGCTTTGAGTAGACATCAGGCCCATAAAAATTATCAGATAATATTTCTCAGTCCCTCAGAAAAACCCAAGAAGCATCACAAAATAAAGGGTCATAGACCAAACATAGAAATGAAGATTCAATTATGTTCTCATGATACCACATACAATTATTTCATACTTGTTTAATTAATTCTTTCAGATTAATTTTTCCTCCACAATCAGACCAAGTGCATACATATAACTGATTTCAACCGATAACCATATCCAAACTTTTTTTTAGTTTATTTATTTTGAGAAAGAGAGAGAGAGAGAGAGAGAGAGAGAGAGAGAGAGAGAATCCCAAGCAGCCTCCAAACACAATGCTGAGCCTGACACAGGGCTCAAACTCACAAATGGTGAGATCATGACCTGAGTCAAAATCAGGAGTCAGACACTTAACTGACTGAGCCACCCGGGAGGCCCACATCCAAACATTTTTATCTCCTTAATGTAAATATTTTACTTCCTTTTTGTTATCATTTTTTTTTAAAGTTTATTTATCTTGAAAGAGAAAGAGACAGCATGAGTGGGGGGGGGGGGGGCGGGCAGAGACAGAGGGAGGGAGAGAGAATCCCAAGCAAGCTCTGCACTATGAGTGCAGAGACCAATTCAGGGCTTGATCTCATGAACTATGAGATCATGACCTGAGCTGAAACCAAGAGTCAGATGCTTAACCGACTGAGCCACCCAGGCATCCCAAATTTTTTGCTTCTTAATCAAATAGACTTCATGGTTTTATCAAGTGAAAAGGTGTTTTATATATAAACAAATAATTTTCCCAACAACTTAAAATATTCCCATAAGCTGCTCATATTTAATAAGAGCCGAATGTGTCAACTCTGATTTTATCTTGGTGCTTTGAGGATTTTACCTTGGCCCAAAGTTCCTAAACTATGATATATGGTAATAATTTTTGTGACTAATGTCCAAAAAAGTTTAAAAACTTCAAATATAGAGACCCAGCAACAACAGCAAAAAATATAGAGATGCAACAAACAAATATAATCTCATTGGCTAAAATCCTAAATTATAAAATACTTCTCAAATATTTACACATCAGTCAACAAAATTTATACGTTAACCGTCTTTATCCATTTAGGCTACTATAACAAAATATGAAAGACTAGGTGGCTAATCAACAGCAGAATTTATTGCTTTCAGTTCCGGAGGCTGAAAGTCAGTGATTAGGGTGCCCGCATGGCTGAGTGAGGGCTCTTTTCCATATCACATATTTCTCTCATATCCTCACACTCGGGAGCTCTATGGGATCTCCTTTATAAGAGCACTGACCCTATTCATGATGGCTATATCGTCATGACCAACTTACTTCCTGAAGTCACCACCTACTAATACCAATGCCTTTGGGACTTAAGATTTCAGCATATGCATTTGAGGAACACAAATATTCATGCAATAGCAGTAAATAATAAATCTTGTAGGCCTGAGTAAAACTGTCCAAAGATGAAATACATAATTGGTTATGAAAATATAGACAATTAATTAGTGTTGACAAATGAATGATTTGTTCTTATTCTTCTAGTTAGGACCAGAGCATATAGAAAATTTGGATGATTTGGATGACTGGGTGGCTCAGTCGGTTAAGCATCTGACTTTGTCTCGGGTCATGATCTCACAGTTTTTGAGTTCGAGCTCCACATGGGGCTCACTGCTGTCAGTGAGCCTGCTTCAAATCCTGTCCCCTCTCTGTCTGCCCCTCCCCCACTGGTTCTCTCTCTCTCTCTCTCTCTCTCTCTCTGTCAATAAATAAATAAATGCTAAAAAAAAAGAAAATTTTGATGATTCAAAATTTTCCCATAATGCACACTGATACTCTCTGACATTTATCTCTCCTCACTATCGAATATCTAAGTAATTAGTGTCCCTATCAGCATTATATCAAACCAAAGATATTATAATGTGTTGAAGTGTGACCTCTAAAATTCATATGTTGAATTTATAACTTCCAGTAAACTCATAAAGTGATCTTATTTGGAAATAGGGCCATTGCATATGTAATTAGTTCAGATGAGGTTATACTGGAATAAAGTCAGCCCCTAATCCTGTATGACTGGTGTATTCATAAAGAGATACATTTTGGACAGAGGGAGAACATGTGAAAATCGGAATTATGCTGCCACAAGCCAAGGAACAACTTGAAATAATCCAGAAGAGATCTTTCCTTGGTGCCTTCAGAGAGTGGATAGTCTTGCAGACACTATGATCTTGACCTGGTAGGCTACAGAATTTTCAGACAAAATTTCTGTTAAGTGACTCATTTTGTGGTACTTTATTACAGCATTCCTAGAAAATTACTAAAAAGATGAAAACCATCATAGTCAAATTTAGTTCTCTAAGAACTAGCTGTGATTAAGCTGGAAAGAAACTGAGAAAAGTCCAATGAGGGAAAGATGTAGATCTGTAGTGGACTTTCTAAAGTAAAGGAGGAGATATCAACTGGCAGATATTACAAACTTCTCCTCTATCCCATAGGCAAACTCTTAAGGATTGCATGTAGCTTATACTTGTTTCCATGGCTGACCCCAGCCAACCTGCAAATTCAGTCTTCCCAGGTTAGCAATTCTTAACTGTCACCTAGTCAATTTACATATTAAATTTATGTTCCTGCTATTTTTTATAGTGCTCGATTTATTCCGCTTGGAGAACTTCCCTGATTCTGACAGCATGTCTGCAAATTGTTTTAGAGTTAAAATTATCTTTCTTCTTTGAAAGGAGGGTGATTGTTTATCTTAAAGTGTTTTTTAAGGGCCTTATTTGGCACAATAAAAATGTTACATAAATTTTCAAATTCCATGAACTTTTGCTGGTATATGAAATTTTAAAACCTGATGGAATCTAAAACAAGCAGTCCCATGACTCTTTAGTATGTCAGTAACAAAGTAATAACTAATGACTGGTATCCATCGTCTGCTAGACCAAGTAGGGAAGCTTCCAAATCAGCCTTTAGATACAAATAGATTGTGGGGTGCCTGGGTGGCTCAGTCGGTTGGATGTCTGACGTCAGCTCAGGTCATGATCTTGCGATTCATGGGTTCAAACCCCACTTCCTGCTCTGTGCTGACAGCTCAGAGCCTGGAGACTGTTTAGATTCTGTGTCTTCTTTCTCTCCCCCTCCCCTTCTCATGCTCCCTTTTTTTATTTTATCTTTTATTCAAGAATAAAAATAAACATTAAAAAATTACAGATACAGGGAGGAGCCAAGATGGTGGAACAGCATGAAAATTTTTTGTGTGTCTCGAGTCCATGAAATACAGCCAGACCAACACTAAACCATCCTATACATCTAGAAAACTGATTGGAGGATTAACACAACAATCTGCACAATCTGAACCACAGAATTCAGCAGGTACACAGTGCGGAGAGGAGAATTTGGGGAGCGAGAAGCTGCTGAGAGTAGGGAACCACTTTTGTGGGCAGAGAGAGGACAGAGACTGGGGGTGGGGGGGTGGGGAGAATACAAGAAAAGCACCCCTCCCCAAAAGCAGCTGGAGAGAGAGTGAAAAATTGGAAACAGCTGCAGGGACTAAACTAAAAAGGGAGAAAGGAGAAAGAAGTTTTAAATTCCGTTAAGACTGTAAACAAGGGGAGTGCAAAGGCTGCAACTCCGCAGCTCGATACCTGGTGGTGCTCTGGTGGGAAGGGCGAATCCCCAGGAAGAGAGTGGGGTCCGGGAGGTCCTCAGGCCACACGGAGAAAAGCGGTTCCACTGCTGGAAGGACATGTGGTGGAGACTGTTGAAGCCACCTGGTCCCAGCAGACCCCAGAAAACGGCCACATTCGCTGGTGCTGGAACAAGGTCGTTAAAGGGTGAAGCCTGGTACCAGATGTGTATTGTGATTTTCCATAATCCCTGAAAAGCTGTTGCTACACTCTCTCTCGAACTTTTTCTGGGACAGGCTGGCACCTGGCCGCAGTCTTGGGGCACTGGCAGCAGCAGGGTCCAGCAAGCGTTCCTGGGTGCAACCGACATTCAGCCATTGCTCATTCGGCCATTGCTCGGTGAGACCCTCCCGCAGAGGGGCGGAACAGGTCGAAGTGCAGTCCTTCAGAAGTAAGGGGCCGGGGAAAATGGCCACATCTGAGACAAAACTTGGGAGAGAGGTACTGCCTGGGGACTGGTCACGGAGAGTGAAAAAGCAGGGAGTGGACAAGAGCTAAAGACGGAGGACAGGTGCACGATTGCTGATTTAGGAGAACACAATGGGTAGTTGGGTCGAGCCATTGTCTCCGCTCCGCGCATGCGCATACGCACCTACGAGCCCCACAACAATCCACCCCAGTAGGCTAGCAGCGCCATCTAGTGGAGAGTGGAGCTGTTACACTGAGCCCCGCCCAACTGGGCCAACTTCGCTCTTCAAGAACACGTCTCACTGCTGGCTTAGTTTATGGACAATAAGCCGCTACATAGACTGACTTCTAGGGGAAAACGAAGTAATTTCAGTCCTATTTCAATCTGTTAGCAGGTCCATCTATTCAATTTTCTTTCTTTTTTCTTTTTTTTTCTTTTTCTCTTTTACATGTCTTTTCTTTTTCTTGAATGAAGACAAAAAAATTAATTTTTATTTTCAATTTTTATTAAAAATATTTTTCTTTAATTTTTATTACTATATTATTTACTTTTGGTATTTTTTTTCAAATTCTATCTTACTTCATCATTTTATTTTAGTCTACTTCAGTGTATTCACCTTTTCAAATTATCAATTTCCTTTTTATTTTTTTGTTTCTTTTTCTTTTTTCTTTTTCGTTTCTTTTCTTTTCCTTGAAGGCAGAGAGAGAAAAACTTCATTTTACTCTCAATTTCTATTAAAAATATTTTTCTTTGGGGTGCCTGGGTGGCTCAGTTGGTTAAGCATCCGACTTTGGCTCAGGTCATGATCTCACGGCTCGTGAGTTCGAGCCCCGCGTCAGGCTCTGTGCTAACAGCTCAGAGCCTGGAGCCTGTTTCAGATTCTGTGTCTCCCTCTCTCTCTCTGACCCTCCCCCGTTCATCCTCTGTCTCTCTCTGTCTCAAAAGTAAATAAACGTTAAAAAAAATATATTTTTATTTAATTTTTATTACCATATTTTTTGCTTTTATGTAAATTTTTCAAATTCTTTTTTACTGACATCACTTTATTTTAGTCTACTACAGTGTATTCACTTTTTCAAATTTTCAAACTATTTCTTTTTTTTCTTTCTTTTTTTAGATCTTTTTTCTCTTTTTCATTTCTTTTCTTTTTTCTTAACATACATAAAAAGAAAAAAATCATATTTATTTTTAATTTTTAATATTATTCTTTAATTTTTTTCTACTATATTCTTTACTTTTGTGTATATTTTTTCAAATTATATTTTACCCCCATCTCATTTTAGTCTACTTTAGTGAATTCATGTTTTCAAATTCTCAAATGATTTCCTTTTTTTTCTTCCCCCCCCCCTTTTCCTCTAATTTCTCAAACCACTTTCAACACCCAGACCAAAACACACCTAGGATCTAGCATCATATATTCGATTTGTGTGTGTGTGTGTGTGTGTGTGTGTGTTTAATTTTTAATTTTAATATTTTTTTAATTTTAATTTTTTAATTTCAATTATTCTACCTCATTAATTCCTTTCCTCCCTTCAAGATGACAAAACAAAGGAATTCACCCCAAAAGAAAGAGCACGAAGAAACAACAGCCAGGGATTTAACCAGCACAGATACAAGCAAGATGTCTGAACCAGAATTTAGAATCACGATAATAAGAATACTAGCTGTAGTTGAAAATAGATTAGAATCCCTTTCTGCGGGATAAAGGAAGTAAAAAATAGCCAGAATGAAATTAAAAATGTTATAACTGAGCTGCAATCACGGACAGATGCAGTGGCGGCAAGGATGGATGAGTCAGAACAGAGAATCAGTGATATAGAGAACAAACTTATAGAGAATAATGAAGCAGAAAAAAAGAGGGAGATTAAGGCAAAAGAGCATGATTTAAGAATTAGAGAAATCAGTGACTCATTAAAAAGGAACAACATCAGAACCGTCCCAGAAGAGGAAGAGAGAGAAATAGGGGTAGAAGGGTTATGTGAGCAAATCATAGAGGAAAACTTTCCTAACCTGGGGAAAGACACAGACATCAAAATCCAGGAAGCACAGAGGACCCCCATTAGATTCAACAAAAACCAACCATCAACATGGCATATCATAGTCAAATTCACAAAATACTCAGGTAAGGAGAGAATCATGAAAGCAGCAAAGGAAAAAAAAAAGTCCCTAACCTACAAGGGAAGACAGATCAGGTTTGCAGCAGACCTATCCACAGAAACTTGGCAGGTCAGAAAGGAGTGGCAGGATATATTCAGTGTGCTGAATCAGAAAAATATGCAGCCAAAAATTCTTTATCCAGCAAGGCTGTCATTCAAAATAGAAGGAGAGACAAAAAGCTTCCCAGACAAACAAAAATTAAAGGAGTTTGTGGCCACTAAACCAGCCCTGCAAGAAACTTTAAGGGGGACTCTCTGAGAAAAGAAAAAAAGAAAAAAAAATTATATATATGTATATATATATATGCCATATATATATACATATACCATATGTATATATACATATATATACATATACCATATGTATATGTATATACATATACATATATATATACATATAGATACATATACCATATATATATATACGTGTATATATATATATATATACACCAAAAGCAACAAAGATTCAAAAGGACCAGAGAACACCACCAGAAACTCCAACTCTACAATTATCATAATGGCATAAATATCTTTCAGTACTCACTCTAAACGTCAATGGACTCAATGCTCCACTCAAAAGACATAGGGTAACAGAATGGATAAGAAAACAAGATCCATATATATGCTGTTTACAAGAGACCCACTTTAGACCTAAAGACACGTTCAGATTGAAAATAAGGGGATGGATAACCATCTACCATGCTAATGGTCAAGAAAAGAAAGCTGAAATAGCCATACTTATATCACACAATCTAGACTTTAAAATAAAGACTGTATCAAGAGATGCAGAAGGGCATTATATCATAATTAAGGGGTCTATCCACCAAGAAGACCTAACAATTGTAAACATTTATGCGCCAAATGTGGAAACACCCAAACATACAAATCAATTAATCACAAACATAAAAAAACTCATTGATAGTAATACCATACTAGTAGGAGACTTCAACGCCCCATTCACAGCAATGGACAGATCATCTAATAAAAAAATCAACAAGGAAACAATGGCTTTGAATGACACACTGGACCAGATGGACTTAACAGATATATTCAGAACATTTCATCCTAAAGCAGCAGAATATATATTCTTCTCCAGTTCACATGGAACGTTCTCCAGAATAGACCATATACTGGTACACAAATCAGCCCTAAGTAAGTACAAAAAGATAGAGATCATACCCTGTATATTTTCAGACCACAATGCTATGAAACTCAAAATCAACCACAAGAAAAAATCTGGAAAGGTAACAAAAATTTGAAGACTGAAGAACATCCCACTAAAGAATGAAAGGGCTAACCAAGCAGATAAAGAGGAAATTAAACAGTATATGGAAGACAATGAAAATGATAACACCACAACCCAAAACCTCTGGGAAGCAGCAAAGGCGGTCATAAGAGGAAAGTATATAACAATCTAGGCCTTCCTAAAGAAGGAAGAAAGATCTCAGATACACAACCTCATCTTACGCCATAAGGAGCTGGAAAAAGAACAACAAATAAAACTCCAAACCAGCAGAAGACAGGAAATAATAAAGATTAGAGCAGAAATTAATGCTATCAAAACCAAAAAAACAGAACAGATCAATGAAACCAGAAGCTGGTTCTTTGAAAGAATTAACAAAATTGATAAAACACTAGCCAGTGTGATCAAAAAGAAAAAGGAAATGACCCAAATAAACAAAATGAAGAATGAAAGAGGAGAGATCACAACCAACACAACAGAAATAAAAACAATAATAAGAGAATATTATGAGCAATTATAGGCCAATAAAATGGGCAATCTGGAAGAAATGGACAAATTCCTAGAAACATATACACTACCAAAACTGAAACAGCAAGAAATAGAAAATTTGAACAGGCCCATAACCAGTAAGGAAATTGAATTAGTAATCAAAAATCTCCCAAAAAAATAAGAGCCCAGGGCCAGGTGGCTTTACAGGGGAATTATACCAAACATTTAAGGAAGAGTTAACACCTATTCTCTTGAAACTGTTCCAAAAAATAGAAATGGAAGGAAAGCTTCCAAACTCTTTCTATGAATCCAGCATTATCTTGATTCCAAAACCAGACAGAGACCCCACTAAAAAGGAAAACTATAGACAATTTCCCTGGTGAACATGGATGCAAAAATCCTCAACAAGATATTAGCCAACCAGATCCAACAATACATTAAAAAACTTATTCACTACGACCAAGTGGGATTTATACCTGGGATGCAGGGCTGGTTCAATATCTGCAAAACAATTAATGTGATTCGTCACATCAATAAAAAAAAGGACAAGAACCATATGATCTTCCCAATAGATGCAGAGAAAGCATTTGACAAAATACAGCATCCTTTCTTGATAAAAACCCTCAAGAAGGTAGGGATAGAAGGAGCATACCTCGAGATCATAAAAGCCATGTATGAAAGACCCAATGCTAATATCATCCTCAGTGGGGAAAAACTGAGAGCTTTCCCCATAAGGGCAAGATCAAGACAGGGATGTCCACTCTCGCCACTGTTATTCAACATAGTATTGGAAGTCTTAGCCTCTGCAATCAAACAACACAAAGAAATAAAAGGCATCCAAATCGGCCAGGAGGAGCTCAAACTTTCACTTTTTGCAGATGACATGATACTCTATATGGAAAACCCAAAGGATTCCACCAAAAAACTGCTAGAACTAATTCATGAATTCAGCAAAGTTGCAGGATATAAAATCAATACACAGAAATCAGCTGCATTCCTATACACCAACAATGAAGTGACAGAAAGAGAAATTAAGGAATTGATCCCATTTACAGTTGCAAAGGACACCATAAAATACCTAGGAATAAATATAACCAAAGAGGTGAAAAATCTATACACTGAAAACTATAGAAAGCTTATGAAAGAAATTGAAGAAGACACAAAAAATTGGAAAAAGATTCCATGGTCCTGGATAGGAAGAACAAATATTGTTAAAATGTCAATACTACCCAAAGCAATCTGCATACTCAGTGAAATCCCTATCAAAGTAACACCAGCATTCTTCACAGAGCTAGAACAAATAATTATAAAATTTGTATGGAACCAGAAAAGATCCCGAATAGCCAAGGAAATCTTGAAAAAGAAAACCAAAGCAGGAGGCATCACAATCCTGGACTTCAAGCTATACTACAAAGCTGTAACCATCAAGACAGTATGGTACTGGCACAAGAACAGACACTCAGATCAATGGAAAAGAATAGAGAACCCAGAAATGGACCCACAAACGTATGGTCAACTAATCTTTGCAAAGCAGGAAAGAATATCCAATGGAATAAAGGCAGTCTCTTCAGCAAGTGGTGCTGGGAAACCTGGATGGTGACATGCAGAAGAATGAACCTGGACCACTTTCTTATACCATACACAAAAATAAACTCAAAATGAATGAAAGACCTCAAAGTAAGATAGGAAGCCATCAAAATCCTTGAGGAGAAAGCAGGCAAAAGCCTGTTGGATCTTGGCTGCAACAACTTCTTACTCAACACGTCTCCAAAGGCAAGGGAAACAAAAGCAAAAATGAACTACTGGGACCTCACCAAAAAAAAAAAATCTTCTGCACAGTGAAGGAAACAATCAGTGAAACTAAAAGGAAACCAACTAATGGGAGAAGATATTTGCAAATGACATGTCAGATAAAGGGTTAGTATCCAAAATCTATAAAGAACTTATCAAACTCAACACCCAAAAACCATATTATCCAGTGAAGAAATGGGCAAAAGACATGAATAGACACTTCTCCAAAGAAGATATCCAGATGGCCAACCGACACATGAGAAAATGCTCCACATCACTCATCATCAGGGAAATACAAATCAAAACCACAAAGAGGTACCACCTGACACCTGTCAGAATGGCTAACATTAACATCTCAGGCAACAACAGATGTTGGCAAGGATGCAGTGAAAGAGGATCTCCTTTGCATTGTTGGTGGGAATGCAAGCTGGTGTAGCCACTCTGGAAAACAGTATGGAGGTTCCTCAAAAAATTACAAATAGCACTACCCTACGACCCAGCAATTGCACTACTAGGCATTTATCCAAGGGATATGGGTATGCTGTTTTGAAGGGATACATGTACCCCCATGTTTATAGCAGCAATGTCAACAATAGCCAAAGTATGGAAAGAGCCCAAATGTCCATTGATGGATGAATGGATAAAGAAGGTATGGTGTGTATATCTATATCTATATCTATAGCTATAGCTATAGCTATAGCTATAGCTATAGCTATAGCTATA